>NW_021319138.1:143869-162537 GCF_001605985.2 Dendrobium catenatum | reverse complement strand
TTACAACAGCCTTTCAATTCAATTGTGAAAGCATTATATTTCTGTTTCTACATGATTAAACTGCACATCTCATGTTCATTACTGACTATAATAAATATTAATCCTTCATGTAAGTGCTTATGATCGTAGCCTTTTCAGTTTGTGATTTCTGAAGTAACAAAATTTTCATTTTGTAGCTGCGATCAATTACATCCAAGTGTGAGGGAAACTGTTGTCTCTTCTTTCCCACATTATGGCCATTCCGGGATAGTTGAATCTTCTCGTGAGCTGTACATGCAAGTTGATGGTCCACCAGGAGGTTAGCATTATATGTTGCTCAATTGGATTTTATATTTGATAGGCGTCTCTATTTTGCTTGCACAACCATTTAATAAATGCTGAGTCCTCTTCTCCAAAGGGACACTTTCATGTAATTTTCATTTGATTTTTTGATTCAAGTGTCAGGAAGTGATTGTAGCCAAGTTCTAGAAGTGAATTTCATTGATGGTTTGAACTTTCAAATGTGGTTGTGTCACGACCCGACCCAGTTAGCTCGAATTAACGGGGCGGGAACATATGGTCGTACGGAGAACACTTATAACTTTCATATCATAAAAAAATTATTTCACAAATGACATGAACATAAATATCATCCAAGAACAATATAAGAAAGAGCCACTAAATATTCAAACTGAAATATCCCTGATACATCAAAACATAAAATTATTTAAAACATAAGCTGAAAACATCACAGTAGTGCACAATACATCATCGGACATATTACATAACATAATCATAAAAGCCTGACATCCTGGGATCCTCTATGACGGAAGATAAATTGTCTTTCAGCCATCTCTCTAGTAGATTCTCCTGAAAAATGTTTACAAAAGCAGGGTGAGCTAACACTCAGCAAATAACAGGTATTTATAATAAATTCATGAAATAATTTAAAACATGATATTAAGCATGAAATTTTCATTCAGAAGAATTTGAGAAAATAAAGAAAACATATTTGACATTGATATGCATAAACTGTATATTCTTTCTCTTTTATTTTTCTCAAATTGAACCGGTCGGATGAACCGGTGCTTATAATCTCCCCTATAAAAATTTCGTCCTCAAAATTTAAAATGAAGTATAAGTGACATATATTAATTGAATAGGTAGGGATATTGAGCTTTCATTTCTTCTTCTTTCTCCCAAATGGCATCTCTTTCTGAGGAAAGCTCGGGTAGAAGCTAGAAGGTGACCATTTTTTCTCTCTACAACCTCATTTTGTTGTGGGGTATGGACACAAGAGGACTCATGGATGATCCATTCACTTTGGAAGTAGGATGAGTTGGTTGAAATAGTCGTTAGCATTATCAAAGTGAAATCTCCTTATTTTTACCCAAAATTAATTTTTAATCATGGTATGCAAAATAGGAAGAATGAAGATTTATTTTTGAGGAGATAGATCCAAGAGATTCTAGTGAAATCATGAATGAATGACAAACCAGCATGCCCCCGAGATATTGTGGATTTTTTAGGGTCCTCATATATTACTATGAATAAGGTAGAAAAGAATATCACATCTCTCATTTTTATTTGTGAAGGAGGTTCTTTTATATTTAGCTAACTCACATGTTTCATAATGAAAATCTTTATTTTTTAATTTCTAAAAAAGTTGTGGATACATATGTCTTAGGTCATTAAAAGATGGGTGTCCTAACCTATAATGATGAAGCCAAATAGTGGAATCTTATCAACTAAGGATAACATAGAGCAGCTATTTTTAGATTAGTTTAGTTCTTCCATGTAGTAAGGTCTTGCTTTCTCTTTAGCAAGTCCAATCTTCTTCCCCAATCTCTGGTTTTGAAATAAGCAATAAGTAGGGTTAAATAAAGCTTGACAATTATGGTCATTGGTAAGTTTTTTTATTGATATTAGGCTTGTGGATAATTGAGGTACGTGGATCACATTTTTCAGGATGAGTGAGGGAGATAATGTTGTCTCCTTGGTCTGCTATTGTGATAAGAGAACCAACCAGTAGTGATGATTTTCTTGTTGTTGGGGCAAGGAGTATAGTTGATGAAGTGGGTAGGTGAGTGGGTCATGTGTTCTGTGGCTCCTGAATCAATGATCCTTAATTCTTTTAAATGATTTCTAGAGACACTTAAACTAATATAAATTAAAAACTTACCTGAGAATGCATGTAAAGAAGATGCATTTGATTTTTCAAGAGATATCAGAAGTCGTTTCAGTTTATCAATATATTCTTTATTGAGTTCTCTAAGGCTAGACTATGCTTCTGGGTTGGGTTGACTTATAGTGTTGTTGGCATGCGACATGCTCCTTGTTTCAGTTCTTTGATTCCACTCCTTACTGGAGAGTTTTCCATATATTTTCCAGCACGTTTTTTTGTGTGGCTTGACTTCTTGCAATAACTGCACCAAAGTGAGTCTTTGTCTTTGAATTTTGAGGAATCTTTACCTTTCTCCTTCCATGATGAATCTTTATTCATCACCATTACTAAATTTTCAACGACTTTTGATTTTAACATTACTTATCGTCGGCTTTCTTCCGTGTGGATGAGAGAAATAGTTTCATTAAGTGATGGCGTATCCTCTTTGTTGGGGATCTGGACTCTAACCTAATCAAATTCTGCATTTAGTCCTGCAAGGAAATCATAAACTCTTTTTTTTTCAATAAAGTTCTTTAGGATCGCAGCATCTTCCAGACATCTGATTTCTATGCATCTGTAGTGATCAAGTTCTTGCCATAGATTTTGTAGAAGGGTGGCATACTCCATCATGATTTTACTCCTTTGCTTTATGCTTCCAACTTTGACTTTAATTTTAAAGATTTGAGCTGGATCACGAGCTTTGGAGAAGAATTATATGTTAATGAAAAGAATACTGGGATTTGGGAAAGATAGAATTTTGAGTTGAACTATATTTCATGTTGTCTAATTATTGGGATATTTTGATTTCACTTTATATCTTAAGCTATTTTATATTTTATATTATTCACTCATTGGTATTTAAAAAAATTATCATTTTATGTTTACGCAATTTTTTTATTTTGAGGCTTACGCCTCAAAACGCCTTGAGACTTACGCCTCGCCTCACGAATGAAAAACGCCTCAATACCCGAATACGCAATTTTAAACATTGATTAAGACTATATGTATGACTTTTCCTGTTCGACAAATAAAGGTCGAAAAGGAGTTTTTTTTTTAGAAATGACATCCCGATTTACTTAACCTGGCCGAGCCGAGTCTTTAAAAGACTCGGACTGGGTAGCTAGGGCACGTCGAGCCTAGTTTTCTCCTTCATTGTTGTTCGGCTTTGTTGCTTTGCAGGTCGCTTCTTCGGCTCGTTCGTTGCTGTTTGACTATGCTCCTTCAATGAATTGCCCTTCCTGTTGGATCTGAAGTTACGACGTTTGGATCGGGATACCATTGGTCGGCTAGGGCTTCTATTGTCTTCCGCAATGCTCCGCTTCGACGTCTGTCTGCAAGCTTCCGTTGGCAGGTGGGGCTCTATCTGCGGTATCCGTCCGCGGCAATGCTTCACTTTCTTCTTCTTTTCCTTCTCCGATGATCTATGATCGTTTTACAACCACAATGAAGGCCGTTGGCTCTGATACCATGCTAGAAATCAGAAGTTTGAGAAGAAAAGCTTGCTTTATTACATGATTTCTCCTCAATGTATAGATCTATACAAGATACCTTAATATGGAAACAACTAATTACAAAATAATTCTAATATAATCCTTCCTAAATTAGCAGCTCGAATATGGAAAGAGTTCTGGCGTGAGTCCTGCATCCCACGGATTGAGCACTGTAGCCATTGGGTTGGTTTGCTCTTGAAAGGCTGGATTTTGACATATATATATAAAACATAAAGTTAACTTTTATAGTTTCATAATAACTTTCAATGGAGCACAGGTAGAACCCAAAACTATTGTTATTAAACTATATTGAGTTCCAATTTGTCTCTATCAGGGTCTCTTTTTGCCCCACGGGATCTCTTTTGCCTCTCCTGCGCAAGTATTATAACATCTCATTACTAACCATCAATTAATATGATATTTATCGGGCTTCAAATTTTTTTGGATTTAATAATTGACTGATTTGTACATGCTTTATGACTTATAGAAAAGACATACTTAATAGAATGCTTGCATAAGAAGAATACTACAGTAGTACATAATTTAGTACATTACATTACAAAATATTGCCAATTAGGAAAACATTTTTATAATCATATAATGCCTTATTTTAAGCAACTATTAAAATTTGCACATGATCGTTCATTTTTTTTTTTGCACATGGTCGTTCATTTTTTTTTGCACATGGTCGTTCATACTTGACTATTTGAATGTAAATGCACTCAATCAAATAGAAGTAAATTTAATGCCTTTTTACCCTTCATTTTGGTTAAATGAAACTGTATAGGCCTAAAAATGATAACATTTGCTGTTTAAATAACATGACAGTTCTTACCCCCACGCCGAGTTGCCTCATTGAATTCAACATCTCGTACATTTTTCGGCTTGTAAATTACCTACCGAATCCAAATTTTCTTCTTTCCATAATTTCTACAATTCATTTATCAAGGAATTAAATAAAATCAATTCATCCTATTTAACAATTTATCTCGCAACTAGATTCTCCCCTCATATACCAGTTAAATTCCTACATTTGGGCATAATCTCCTTTAGGGATTTTCTTAATCATTATTTGGAACTCTATAAAACAATTGTAATAAAACCAAAATGCTTACCTCGGTTTGTTCCTTTCCCTCAACTCCTTATTTATTCTCCATACCTTCACATCAAAACCCTTGTTCTGTGTCTTACCCGCTCCAACTCCCAGCCGTTCCCAGCAATGCCTGAAGAACCCTCTGTTTCCACTCCCTTCTGTACACAGAACCCTCAAGCAACTGCTTCCAACTTAAGCACTATCGAATGGGAGACCAAAACACGGGAGCAACAGCTAGATTACTATATAACACTTAGGCTAAAAAAGCTTCCCAGCACTTTGATTGACATCAGCCACTGCATGCTATTATTAGTGGAATGCTTAGTGCCATTTAATGGTATTAATTTAACCTTAGTACTGTGCTACAGGGATTTAACTATACCTTAATTAACAGAATATTAGTATTTGCTTAACAGTATTTTAACTTAATGTAATTAGTGTTAAGGTTTTATTAACAAAACAGTAATTTGTTAACAGAAATTAACTAATTAACTGTAAATTATTAACAGAACAGAAATTAAAAGTTAATAATTAACAGTAAGTATTAGCAGTATTTAACAGAACAATAATTTATTAACTAACTGTAATTAACTGTTAACACTTTATTAAATCATAATTATAAAAGTAATTATAATTTAAATTTTTAAGAAAAATAATTGTCATGACCCGTCCCGGATGCTCGATCTAACGAGGCGGGTATGAAAAGTCGGACGATAGTACATTTCCAAAAGTGTAAAATATCTCATCATCAAAACTTTTCTATAAACTGAAGAGCCACTAAACACAAAAAAAAAACTATTTTACCTGTTGTCATTTGCACCTCGTCTTCTGTAAACATGTTCTTCTCTTTCAGCCATTACTTCTTTAGAAACTTATCTGAAACATTTAAACTCGTGGTTTGAGTTTACTAAGTAAACTCAGTGGGTAACTATTTAATAATCATTATTATTATTCTTTAATAGACATCGTGTTATTTCTTTACATTAATTCATTCTTTTCAATAATTTACATCTCTAGATAATTTCTTTCAAAACAATTTAAAACATTTTATAGCTTTAATATTTCATTCATATTTCTTTTCTTTCCATTTGCTTTGCACAGGAGCACCGTCTCAAAGTACCCTAAGGTACAACCTTTTCCATTTGATTACCTTTTCCATTTCCATAACCTTTTCCATTTCCATAACCTTTTCCTTTTTCCTTTTTCGTGCACGAGTACAACATCCCCAACCAGTACCATAAGGGGGTGAACTCCTGCGACCGTCCGCCCTTCTCTGTTCGCGCGAACTGCTTGTTCCGCGGTATTAAAAGGGTGAGCCGGCCGGTTCGGTTGAACCGGCCGGAAGAACCGGTTGTCACAATAATTTTCTTGGAAGTTTTCATAGAAGTTAATATTTTGGGTATACTGAAGAAATTTTTTGCATTTTTATCTGAAATTTTTTAGTATTACTGATGTAGGACAAAGTAAATTGATCATGCATGTAGAGATTTATTCTTGGAAATAAATGAACACAGCAAATTAAAACTCCAAGGAAATTTATCAAGACAAGAAATTTAGGCAACGCAACTATGCAAAACAAGAAACTTGGCTAGTAACGACATTCACAATTTTAAAGGAGTAAAGTAATTAAAAAAAACTTTGAGAACATGGGTGGCTAGAGTCCCACTTTTAATTTAGGATTAGTTGCAAATGAAGTCTGAATCTCTTGATTAAGAAAATAGACTAAGCAGATTAATTGCTACACTTGTTTGATGCTACTTCGGAGGGGAGAATAAGATATCTAGGCTAAACAGTAAATAAGAGAAGATGTAAGACACTTATCTTGCTTGAACGTTGAACAAAGTGTTGACGAAGAGGCCAATAACTCCCTTGGTTTACAATGACTTTTGCTGAATCTCTGAAAGGAGTCCTCTATGGTGACTTTGGAGGACAACGTTCACTGATTTAATTATTTTGGGAAGGGAGAATGTTGTTTGGAGTGTTAGTGGAGGCTAAAGTGATGGTGGAGGGTCTAATGGAGGAGTGTGGAGTTTTCTAATGACTGGGAAAGGAGTGGGGATTAGTTTCGGCTATTTTGGGAAGGGGATATAGTGGAAAATGTGGTTTAGTGACTGTTGGGAAAAGTAGGCAGCAGTTTTGGGGAGAGGTTGAAGGTTATGTGGTTTTTATTTAATATGAAAATGAAGAGGGGCTTTCGGAAAGTTAAAAGACAGTTCATTAACTTTTGGGAAAAGGTTTTGAAGAATACGAAGGGGCACAAAGTGACTTTGCAACTTTCAGTGAGGAAGATCTAAAGACAAAATTTTGTTGGCTGTTGGGAGGGGAAATTTCAGTGGTTTTTGGAAGAGGAAAGGTCACCAAAGTGGATGTTGGGTGATTGGTTACTAGCACTAGGAGGGAGGGTAAACGGAGGGCTGTTGGTGGGGTTAGAAGGCTTCAGACAGCAGGTTTCCAAGCAGAAATCTGCTGTAGGAGTTTGGAAACGCTGGCTGGGAGTAGGGGAAGGGTTCGGTTGGGAGCTAGGAAGGAGATGGAGAGACTTGGGAACAAGGATAAAAACCAAGAGCCAATGGGCTGTTGGGTACTTCACACTCACACCACTAAACTAATCTTTACCAAGCTACTTAGAAAGAAGAAAAAACTAAGCTCCAAAGGTAAAAACGTTTTCAGCATTCATTGCCAAATTACAAAGGATGAGGGCTCATATATATATAAGCCCAAAAAGAAGAAAAAACAACAAGACCAAAATATCCTTGGTCACCAAACATAACATCCCCTCACATGAGGGTAAAATAGGAAATAAAACAGCACAAATCCAAAAGATCAAATAAAACAAACTACATATACATCGATTCAATCACGGCCGCTGATCTCTGGCCTCGGCGACGATAAACTTTCCATGACCTGATGTCCCCATCAATTACACTATCAAGCTAACTGACTACAGCTTATATACTTTCATTACACATTAAACGCTTATTATTCCTTCTATCATTTTTTTGTAGTATTTTCTTACTTGTTATAATAAGCAGTTGTATATACCAACTGTAATGAGTTACAATCAAGATGTCAACAAACTATCTAACTAGCTGACTACAGCTCATATACTTTCATTTCACATTAAACGTCTATTATTACTGTTAACTGATGTTGTGGATTCATGACAGCCTCCTTTCTTCTCCTAAGCTGAAGGGTATATTCTGTCCTCCTTTTGTTGCTACAATTTTCTTAGTCCGATTATTTCATTGTTACTCTCTTGCACTCAGATTACATTATTCAATTCTATGCTGATTTTTTTTTTGAAAATTAAATCTGGTACATGTTTTCCTTAAACGAAGAAGTAGCATATATAAACTCCTAAATAAATTGAGTTTTGTGACCAAGTAGTGTTTCAAAAGTGAGAATCATATATGCTAATTTTTTTCTATTAGAATACAGTTATGTTCAGTCCTTTTTTCTTGCTTATTGGGTGTAGTTTTCCTGAGTATGTCTTGAATTTGAACGTTAAATCATTTCTTGTCATGCACAAGGTGTATTTGGCATCTGCATTTATTTATTTCTAGCATATGGCCTAGCCTGAATCCTTGACGTTAAATCTCCAGCATACCGTTATATGTTCCTTCTCTTATCTCTCGTTTCATATTTCAGGAGTATATTGTAAATAATGACAGGAGATGCTGATATTCATTAAACGCATTTGTTTTACCACAAGGAAAATGAAAAAGAATATTTGCAATAGAATGCAGTTTATCAAAATTTATGTTTAGTTTTAGCAGTATGCATTAAATACTTACGATTCTTTCACTTGGAATGCATGGTCCTATTGAAGACATGGCATGTGAAACATCTGGGTTTCTTTCTACATTGCTGGGACCTGGTTGTGAATGTGAAGGGTATAAAGTTCGTTTGGTTGGGCATTCATTAGGAGGTGCTGTTGCTACGTTGTTAGGATTGAGGGTAAGTCTTCTCGCTTTCTTGATCATTAAACCATCCATACATTAACCAATTTGAATTATTATTCTCATTTGATGTAATATAGCATTTTTCTGTTCAAGGTAATCGTTCGTTAGTGACAAGTACATCAATGCTTACTTTTTTCAGATAAATCATTTTGAAAAAATGGCTGTTAGTCATAGTATTTGTCTTTATGACATTTTCTTTTTATGCTCAAACAATAATGAAGAAAATGATATATGGTTCAAAGTTTAATAATATATTTCTCCTTGGTTCTCTGAATAAATAGGAATTATTTTTGATGAATTATAAGATGCTAAAACTCAAAAAGAAACATCATGAGAAGGCAGCTGTGATACAGAATGACTAATAAAGAACTGGAAATGATAAAGATGATGGAGATAATGAAAAGATGGATAAAACAAATGACACTAGATCAAGAAACCATAAACATATGAAAGACCTTGCACTTGATTTAAGAATTTTATAAATGCCATAAAATGTCTTAGTTTATTTATTGATTAAAGCTAGAGGACCTATCATCTCCATGTTTCCCAAATTATCTCAAGCACTAGATGCGGTAACTTTAAGTCACGCCACCCTGGAACATTGATTAAACTTGTTACTTTGAAGTTTCACAACAATTTCTTTGGAAGAGTTTTTAAGAAAGAAAACTCTTCAGCTAGCATGTGCGACTTCTACACGTTTTCCAATAGGGGTAATTCCGTAATTAAGTAGTGAATTCAGGCAATGCCTCTTAAGTTGAGATGTCTTGTGGAGAAGTCACATCAATTTCCTATATCCAAGATTAGGGCAACTTTCTTGGCCTCAAGCATCTCAATCTTCTTCGAGTCATCCTCCTATGAGGTTTATCACTCTTTGAGGATGAAGTCTCTGAGTTCTTTCCCTGGAGAGTCCAGAAGTTCCTACCACCTATTTAGATTACTTGAAAGGAGGTCAAGAGATTTTGCTTTCCAATGTCTAGAGAAATTTGGATTAACTTCGTTACAAATACCTTCGATGTCAAAGTATTAATTGCATTCGATTCAAATACCTTTGATGTCAAAGTATCAAATTCATAAGCAAAGAAATCCTGCTTTCATCCGTAGCGAGAGGTGCAAATAAGATTGTCATAGTCAGTGCAAGTGCCAGTGTTACCAATGACTTTGCATTCCCTTGCAGAAGGGCAATTCAAGGATTTCACCCTTATATATGGTTCAACAATTTAAATGATAGAGCTTGTCCCATCATCTTTAATTTTTATCTTCTTCAACATTGTCTCATCCCCAAATTAAAGGGCATTCAATGGCAAGAGGGCATTTCCACTTCAAAGCATTCACTTTGTACCTTTGATTCAAGCTTTCAATTAGTGAAGTAGTCTAAAGAAACTCTTAATTTGCTTCGTTATGAGTGAACATTGATTTCAATGCTTGGTTGTTGAACTTGTCCTATGGATTAATAGATCTTGTATGAGTGGTCAGCTTGGCTTAATTGACTTTTTTTTTATTACAAGGTTTAAAATTGTGTAATTGGGTATTGAGACATTTTTTGTTCGTGAGGCAAAGCATTTGGAGACGTAAGCCTCTAAATCCAAAAGTTGGGTAAAGTTAAAAGTAAATTTTTATATAATACCCAAATAATATATTAAAGGATGACATATTAACTTTCTATTGAACTATAAAGTAACAAAGTGACATACATATGAAATAAAAAATAACACAATACGTAAAATAATACGTGATAAATTGTGTGAAATAGAATTTAATTCCAAATATTACAAGAGCTAAACAACATAAAATATAGGAATACCATCATATAACATTAAGTTTAAATCTAATTCTTTCTTTCTCAATTTTCTACTCATTTATATTTAATTCCTAAAGAAAGCTGAAATAGTTTGCAGCAATTCTGAAATTATCTGCACCATCATCTCTAAGGACGTCTTTATTTGAGTCATTATAATAAATTGGTCTCTTCCCTATCTCATCCTGTAGAGTCCAATGCCTCACAATCTGCTTCTTCATTTATTTCAGTCATCTTTTTATTTCATAAATATTTTTCCTCAACTTAAAGATGAGAGTAATACTCCAAAATTTTTATAGGAGGAGATGGTGGTGGTATGCGACTTCCAAGTGATCTATAGTGATGGCTATCAAGGTTTAAAATTGCGTAACTGCGCCTCGAGGCGGTTTTCGTCCGTGAGGCGAGGCGTAAGCCTCGAGGCGGTCTGAGGCGTAAGCCTCACGAACACAGAATTGCGTAAATGAAAAATTAAGGATTTTAGCAGGAAAATAATAGCTATATATATATATATATATATATATGTATATGGGGTGAGGCGAATGCCTTATGCCAGGCCCTCAGCCAAACTGAGACGCATGCCTAAAAAAAGCTTGAGGCGTAAACGTCAAAGCGTTTTTCACCAGAATTGCGCTGAGGTGGGCCTCAAGGCGAGCCTCATGTTTCACAATTTTAGATAATGCTTTATTTGACAACAAGCCTTGTCTAAGGCTGACTTCTAAGTAATTAGTCGCCCGACTATTGCTTGCTGACTGGATCTGTATAATATAATACTATAATTGTCTTACCCATTTTACTACGCTAGGTTGATCCTTGTCTATGAATAGGAGGTCAAATGTCAAGCACAAAGGATGCAAAGCTTAGCCTTTAATTACACGTCAAACTAGGCACATAGTCTGAAACAGAAGCACATGCCTTACTAAACAATCCATAATTTTTGGGTTCTCTCTATTTCTATGTTGAAGCTCACGTGTTTCACGCTGGTTCTCTTGTTCCAGGTTAGTAAGTAATAATTCTTTTGAGAGATCAAATGGATCAAAACTCAAATTTATCCTCCTTGCCATCTCAATTGTGCTTGCAGTCTTATGTTTGGTTTAGTTAGATTGCACCGGTCAATTTTGGATTTGACAAAACTTTTAAAGTTTAGTTTAGATTCTAAAGATGTTACCCAGAGCAATAGTCTTCTTCAAATATTATGGCATTGTAATTCTTGCTAATGTTTCTTCCTAAATGATTTGAATGTGATCATTTTCAATGATCAGTAGCATGGATCTCTACAAAGGCATGATAATATTCAAATATTATAGTGTTTTTCATTATTAGATTTATCCACATGGCTTTGGTTTTTTGAATCTTTGGAATTAAAAAAAACATTTCTCAGTCAATCATTGATATAACATTTAATATATTATAATACCAAAATCTCCAGGGTTTTGCAGTTTACAGAAGTTGGAATTCGCAATAATCACCACTTAAGAACTAAAGGAATAAAAAAATGTTTTCAGCTAAATACTTTATCATCCTTTTCTTATACGTTTGATTTGTTTCACTAGTTTTATGCAAAGCGTCTTGTCTGCATCCCAAAAAAAGGTTTTTGTAATATATGCTCTCATATAATTGATTTTATTATTTTTCTTGCCGGGTTCTCTTTATGCACCCAACTTAATTTTTTTATTGTAATCAGGACTTGTAGATTGAGTTTTTTAGAAAATAAACATTTTGCTGAAAACAATTCATTTATGTTCCGTTGATCTATAGTTTTCTTTCTGTTTGAGTTTAATTGATGTATGATTCAACCTACAAGTTGAGGTTGAGGATTTTGTTGCTTGAACAAAATTTTGAATCCATTTTCATTTTTATTTTTATCATTTCTCCATGTTATGACGCAATTTTACACATGATAATATATAGGTTCTTTGTTGATGTTATTATTAGATTGCAATTGTTCTCACCCTTTGAATTTCACTTACCATTTATTTGATATTAGATTTTTGTTATCGTTGATTTTCAAGTATTAAATTTCGGTTTCCTGAGCAAAGTTTGGAATTGAAATTTTTTATCAAATCATCTTATGTTTCTTGTAAGGCTATATTGGTATAAGTTATCTGTTGTGCTTCGGTGTTCAGTCAGAACCCTTGAATCCATAAGAGTTAAATTGTCTATGAAATCTATTGGCCTTGAGAAATGCATCACTTCAGTGCATTTTTACTACACTTTATGACGTCCATGAACAATTTACTTCTTTAACATTGAAATTTATGTGAAAAATGATATAGTCATTCAACAATTAATCTATAATCTTAACGTTTTAGTTCAATTATTATAAAGAAGGTACTATTTATTTCTTTCTTTTCTATTTTTCCCTTTTTTCTAATATAAAATATTAATCTGAGAGTCTTACAGTCCTATAGTACAATCATATCATGTTTAAGCTTTGATCTGTACGACTGTATATGCAATGCACTTAATTAAATCGACCCACATGCATTTGGGGCACATACTATTTAATTAATTCAAAATTAAAATTGATCATAATTAAATATGAAATGGAAGCTAGATGTCAGTTAGTTGAAATGGAAATCCAGCTTCGAGGTGTTGCGAAACTTCCATGAATAGCATTTAGATTGGGTATGAAGCACTTACAGTGAGACTAATTTTCACCATTTTATTATAAGTTACTTATATTATTATATTTAGTTAACTTGATCCGTTTTTAGTACAAATTTTTAAATTTAAAGAACAAATTGTCATACTATTTCTTTATAAAATAAATTAGAGAAACAAAATATAAAAAGACTCGATGTATCTGCATTTCCTGGAGCCTTAAAAAACTTCTCATTATAAAATGGTTCTATTGCAGTTGAAAGGGAGATACCCAAACTTACATGTTTATGCATATGGAACTCTTCCATGCGTTGATTCAGTCATTGCAGAAGCTTGCTCAGATTTTGTCACTACGTAAGTTTAAATACAAGACTTCTAGTTCAGTTTGGTTAGTTTGTTCCTTTTTTTATAACATTCTAAAACTTCTGCAGAATTGTCTACAATGATGAATTTTCTTCACGACTCTCAGTTAATTCAATCCTTAGACTCCGTGCAGCTGCTATACAGGCTCTTTCAGCCGACGCATCAGCTAATTCTGCTGTTATTACTAAGCTTGCTCAAAAAATTCTAAATGTTCGAAAACACCTTGTTAATGGGGAAAACCATTCGTCTTCCTCTCCTTCTAGTGATGTCAACCCTCAAACAGTAGAAAATGGAAATCATCTTCATCGAAGACCTGCAAAATACTCCATTCAAGGTGGGTTTTTTCTGTGTGGCCTCGCAGTTTCTTGCATGACAAATACTCCTATCCATCAACATGGTTCAAATGTCATAACTGGAACTCCATTAGAACCTTTAGTTTCTTCTAGAGAAACTTCAATATCAGACTCAGAGGTCACCCAGCCTAAGCAAGAACAACCAGTAGAGTGTTCTACATTTGATGAGGCTGATTATGATTACAATATTGGCATGCGAAAAGATAGGGTCCTTGATGACCTCCAAATAAGGCCTTTCTATGGTGAAAATATCAATTCTACTTCCCTTGGTGTTCAGGAATCTCTATCTGCTGATGATCCCAGTCAATCTACTGAAATTATAGAATTGAAAGAGATGTTTCTTCCTGGTTTGATCATTCATATAATTCATGAGCATACAAACCGTGCACCAATCTGGACAATCTGTATGCCCAAGGGAGTGGAGGGAGCTCATAAAGCTTATGTAGCAAACAGGGAAAATTTCAAGGATATAGTTGTGTCACCTTACATGTTTCTTGATCATCTACCATGGAGGTAAACACTTCATTAATCCTTCATCATGTTAATTACCACAGGTTATAGATATTTCCAATATTAAATTTCTTACAAGTTGACTGAAATTTGAAGGAAATTATGCGTACAAATTTCCTATTCAAAACCAAAAAAAAATGTATATTGTTTTCATGCATGTTACACCTCCACTTTCCTTTCTCCACGGCTCACAGACCCATAAATCCAGATTTCAGATTTCGTTTGGGATGACTTTCTTATTGCTTCTTAAAGCAACTTTTTAGTAAAAAATTAATTTTTTTCACTAAAATGTTATTTTAAAAAGCAGTAAAAAAAACCATCCGAAACGAAGCCTCAATAGCTACCAACTCCTTGGCTGCTTCTGGATTTCCTCGCAAAAGCTGGTTGCTTTATTTGTTATTTTGACTCTCTTCAATTTAATGGATACATGACCTTCTGATATGAAAACAAATTTGTAGCAAATTGAGAATCATCATTTTTTATATTTTATTCACTCAACTGGCTTCCATTGTTTTCAGGTGTGCTTATGCAATGCAGAAAGTTCTAGAAACCCAGAAGCCTCAACTCCAGCAACATGACCATTTGATAAGTAGCAGAGAAGATATAGTATGAAGTTGTATTCACTATAGGAATGTGATATACAAAGCAGATGCAGCCAATTACTCATATTTAGGCTTCGTTTGGGACGGCTTTCTTACTGCTTCATAAAGCAGCTTTCTAATACAAAAATTAAAAATTTTGTACTAGAAAGCTGCTTTAAGAAGCAGAAAAAAAGTAGTCCCAAACGAAATTTTAATTATTTTTCTGTAGAAAGTTGAAGACACATCAAAGACATAAGGCTTCTGCTTCCTCATGGAGTGCAAGCACAGGTCTGATTATCATATAGTTTCTATTTATACAATTGCTCAGCTCCTAAGTTTTAGGGATTGGCTTGAGCTTTTGAGTTGAAACTGTATATAACTTTGTAAATGCGTAATCTCAAACTTTTGTTAAATAAAGCTACCCATTTTACTAGTTAATTGCTGGCATAGTTATAATTTTTTTTGTAATATTGGTTTGTTAATGGAAAGGCACTTTACAAATTATTGTGCAAGACAATTATGTAGCTTTTGAGAAACAATGGATGGTAAAGCATTAGAGATACTGTTGCTTTTATTTTGTTAGGTAAAGTATTAAGTGTTTTAGATTTATAGCTATATTTATTCTTTAGGAAACAATTTGAATCAAAAGAGGGATAAACTCCAAAATAATCTCACTATTCATGTGTGGCCCAAATAGTACTAGGGTATGACATTTCTTCAATTTAATCCTTCAATTTTGTTGGGGAAGTTTTTGGAGTAAACACCAGAATAACGAAACAAGCAAGTAGGTAAAAGCAGCGAACATAACACTAAGAAATCAACTATGAAAATTAGAAGAAAAAGTATAGTTCTATCTTCTCTCTCAATCTCTCCTTGCTTCTGTTCTTAAATGTACTATTCTCAATGTCTATACATTTAAAATATAAAAGAAAGTTAAGTAAAATAACCCTAAAGGATGCAAACCTTTAGAAAAACGAGAAAGAAAACCATCAAATTCGTTTTGCAATGTTGCGGCGTTTGAACCATTGTCTTGATCTGCAACAACGTTGCATCTATGTCGTTGTAGCACTTTGCTCTCAGTCATGCAGCACTAGGGTACTCGGGAACACAACATTGGGCCTCTCAGGTACGCAGCGTCGAGGAACCCACACAGTAAATTGCTGGCATAATTTTTTTTTTTAATATTGGTTTGTTAATGGAAAGGCACTTTACAAATTGTTGTGCATGACAATTATGCCAGTAGAGTAGGTCTAAACAAAAAGGATTCCAACACAGACAAAAGATGAGTGATACTAGTAAAAGAATAGTTGCATTGGAAAAAAACGTGAGAACCAAATTCCTCCCCCAGAAGGCAAAGGGGGCAAATGGCATCAATAAAGATGTTTCTCCGAGCAAGATTGCCAGCCATTTTTAAACCACCACGAACTAAAAGCTAAGTATAAGAGGAGAATCTGAGGGCAGCACGTTTATGCCAAATGAATTGATACCGATTTACTTTGTGCCTTCCTTCAAAGAAATTCAATCTAAAATCTTTAAAGCTAGATTTAGCAATTCCATTCCAAATAATGGTCTCATCAAATGTATCCACCACAGGTGTAGCCATGATAATGTACTGAATCTCAAGAGGTAGAAGATCAGGCAATAACCATACAAGATTCCAGTACCTAGATATGGACCCAAGAAGAACAGGGGAGGGGGGAATAATATCAGTCAGAGGAGTGCCTTTTAACCAGGGATCCCAATAAAATGAAAGCCTTCTACAATTCTCAGCATTAACCGAAATCCCAATATGCCCTTTAATCTTTCTAGCAACCCCACATATGTTCTTCCAAAACTTAGACCTTTTATAAGGAACATGTTTAAAGGAGGAAAAAAATTTAAGCCTGAACCAGTCAAAAACTAGAGAAGTTGAGTTATAAAATCTCAAAATAAATGAGCAGGTAAACCCATGAGTGAGAGAGAGCAAGTCAGGGATACCAAGACCCTCAAAGCAAGTTGGTAAGCAAGTGTCATGCTAAGCAATCAAGTGTAACTTCTTTCCCTCTTTAGAGCCATGAAAAAGAAATCTAGAGCACATCCTATCCATAAGTTTGCAACAGGCTTTGGGTATTATAGCATCCCTAATCCATTATGTGATAGTGTTAGCAATGGTGAACCTCAAGAATTGAACTCAACTTGCAAAAGAAAGGAATTTTACTTTCCAACCAGCAAGTAGAGTAGAAATTCTACTCAGGAGTGGTTGGAAGTGAGAAGAATTAAACTTTTTGGTGGAGATAGGCAACCCCAAGTACTTGAAGGTGTGCTCAATGGTGGAGAAACCAAGGATATCAATGATGTCATTTGCAATAGTAAGGTTTTTAGAGAAGAGGATGGAGCACTTATTATTGTTAATATGCAGACCCGATGCCTTTGCAAAGTTACTTAAAATTTTGGAAAGCTCAATAGCAACGGGGATATAAGCCATCCCAAAAATCAAAACATCATCAGCATAAAGAAGGTGATTGAGAGAGGTTTGCCCAAGAGGGATCCCCAAAAAGGAGATAGAATCCATAGAGCATGAAAAAGCATCCATAACAATGGCAAATAGAAGCGGTGAAAGGGGGCAGCTGTCACGACCCAACCCGACCGGGACGGGTCCCGCTCGCATCGGGTCGTGAGGCCGGAACTTTCAGACTGATTGAACTGATTCCAGGATCTGGCTTTGGAATTTGTTTCAGAACTTTCTTCCAAACATACAGACAGAAACAGACGCACACAGAGCTACTATAAACATCAAATGCAATGGAACAGATCATCTATCTTTTTCTTTCTCAAAAGAATCATGTACAAATACAGCTCATGGCTTTCAGACAGAAAGAAAAACAGAACAGAAAAGCTATGACTGTACAAAAATCAAAAGGACAAAATACCTAAACGGAATCAGACTCTGAACTTCTATTCCTGGACTTCCTTCCCCTTCCCAGAACCTGAACCTGAAAACCACGCAGAAAACAAGGATGAGCTACAACAGCTCAGCAAGACAACAAACCTCCAATCAAAATCCTCAGAGTCCACAACAAACCCATCAGACAGAAATCCGAATAGAAATCAGAATACGGAATTGACAGAACATACAGAAATCAGAAATCAGATATCAGAGTAAATCATATCAGATCAGAAGTCATATCAGAACAGACAGAATCGTATATCAGAATCAGAATACAGATCAGATCAATTTATATCGTACGAAAATCAGAAATCATATCAATTCAGAACATATCAAAAGTCAGAACAGATTAAATCAGAACAGATTAAAGCAGAACAGATTCCCTGACCCTGACAAAATCTCAACGGATTCTGGCCCCTTATGCCTCCCTTCCCAGACACTGACAGAATCTCTCGGATTCTGGCCCCTTATGCCTCCCTTTGTGCTCATGGCACCAGAACATATATGCTTATAGCACCAGAACAGAACTTATCATCGGATCCGAAACTTGTATTCAGAAACAGATTTCAGAGCTCATTTCAGATTTTTCCCTGACACAGACAGGATCTCACAGGATCCTGACCCCTTATAACTCCCTTTTCATAGCACACAAGCATTGCATGTCATTTCAGAACAAATCCGGACAATTTCAGAAATCGTACGAAAATCCGGCGGCATAACGGCAGTATACGGAATTTACACAAAAATTCACCGAAACAAAATTTCACCAATTTACTACAGAACATTCACAACAACATTATAAGACTTTTATTCTACTGCCATAACATTTACAGACATCGTGAAAATTTACA
>NW_021319138.1:106802-139762 GCF_001605985.2 Dendrobium catenatum | reverse complement strand
AATCTGGACAGAAAACTCTTTCAAACTTCACCGTTCTGAAAATTGAGAAAGGCGGAATGTGCCTTACCTTGCGTACAACACTTTCTTGAACAGTCTCGTCGGACGAAAACGGCCCGGCGTTGCCCGAAAATCCACTTTTCCAAAAATCTCCTCGACCTTCTCTCTCCTCAAATTGAATTTTAGATATTTTTGATTTTCTCTCTCTTCAAAATGAGCTGATTTCAGCTTTAAAATGCTCTGATCGGCCCGGCCGATCGCACGATCGTCCTGGACGATCTGACCAAATTTCACATCGTCCTGGGACGATTTCGCAGGACGATAATTAATTTCCAGGATGATTTGCTCTCTAACTTTTGCCATGAACTGATCGTCCCGGGATGATCCCAGATCGGCCTGGACGATCCATACAGGAAATTTTTCCTGTGACTTTTGTACAGAATCTGGAACAAAATTACAACTGATCGTCCCAGGGCGATCCATGATCGGTCTGGACGATATGTGCAGAACTGCTATTACAGCAGCCTTGTCTTAATCCAGCATAAGAAGTAAAGAACCCTTCGAGAGCACCGTTAAAACAAACAGAAAATGGAACATCACAAATGCAGTTCTTAATCCAAGAGATGAATTTTTCCAGTAAACCTTTCTCCCTTAATCTAGTAATCAGAAAATCCCACGAGACTGAGTCAAAAGCCTTACAGATGTCCAATTTTGCACAAAAAAATTTTCTTAGAAGAAGCGCCATTGAATTCTTGAAGAATTTCATTAGCCAAAATAATGTTATCAGAAGAGGTCCTCTTGGAGATGAAACCAGCTTGATTTTTATGGATAATGTGAGGCATAACGATCTTAAGTCGATTATTAAGGATCTTAGTAATGATCTTATAAAAGACGTTGCAAAGGGAGATAGGACGATAATCAAAGATATCAGAAGCATGCTGATGCTTAGGGATGAGAGCAATCACCGTGGCTTTAGCACTTCTAGGGAGGTGGCCATCATAAAAGAAAATTTTAACACCATTTATCACATATAAACAAATAATATTCCAAGAGCCCTTATAAAATTCAAAAGTGAAACCATCGGGTCCAGGGGAAGAGGCCCCCCCCCCCAAAATAGTTTGTTTAATTTCCAAATCAATAACATTCTCCAGCAATAAATCGGTCAAGTGTGGTGGAACAGAATCACCACAAGGAAAATTAATCTCAAAGATTCCAGAAGGCTTAGGAGGATTATAAATCTTGTTGAAGTACTTGCAAATGGCATTGTCAATTTCCCTAGGGGAAGAAAAGTGACCCTCGTCAGTGGTAATTTCATTTATTTTAGAAAAATTAGCTCTAGTATTAATGCGGGCATATAGAAACCCCAAATCATCTTCCCCATTTTGTAACCACTTGGCCTTTGCTCTTTGAATGATCCAAGAGCTCCAAATCCCTTGAAGTTTGGAGATGCTAGAGTTGATATCCTTCAAAGAAGCATTGAGAAAATGATCCCGCGGGTTGTGCTGTAAGAGATCAAGACAAACTTTCTGACTCTGATTCAAATTTGCAAGTTCCTTCTTAATAAAATGATCATTTGACTATTTCATCAATTTCAGATTAGACTTCAAAGATCTTAGTTTATCATAAAGTTTTACAATAAGGCTTCCATTATGATGTGAGGCAAAAGAAGACAGGAGGATACCCCAATAATCATCCATCCTCAGCCAATAGTTTTTGAATTGAAATTTTCTTGCCATAGTAGTAGGGTGTCCATCCAAAAGAAGCAAAGGGGAATTATCAGAGCATCCTGAAGGAGCAACTTTATAATATGATAACGAAAAAGCATCCAGCCATTTTTTATTCACAAACATTCTGTCTAGTTTGATATGGATAGGATCATCAACATGATCATTAAACCAAGTATACTTCAATTCGGTTGAATGAAGCTCATTAACACCAGAGCTAAAAACCCACCCATTCAACTCCCCCATTCTACTAAAATGCGTAGGAGCACCACCATATTTGTCTTTTAAAATCTCCCATAATGATGCAATTGTTTGATTTTATTGATGAGTTGTGCATTCACAACAAGGGGGAGAAAGATTTCTGTTTTTTTGTGATTTGTGCCGTTGTTTACTCTATTTGGAGAGAGCGGAACAATAGGAGATATTCGGTTTCTCATACCACCTTTTAGGTTTTGTGTCAGAATTTAGCTTTGGTTATCTCTAAGCAATGGTCTGGAAGGAAACATAGGGATATGCTTTGCAATTCTTTTCCTCAATGCTTCATATGAGTTTTTGGAGGATGGTTTTTATGGATGTTGGTTTTTCTGGAGGATGATTAGTTACTGTTTGGTGGCTGGTTTTTGTGGATGGACGATGATGACTGGAACCGCTCTTGTGCCTCTCCCTTCAGATGGCCAATGGGGTGTTCATCTCCTGTGGCTAGTTTCTTGGCTTGGCAGTTTTCTCGTGCACCCTGCTTCCCACTCGTGCTCATCTTCATTGGCAACCAGGGAGATTTTATCGAAGACACTGCTACTGGCACTGGACTCTTGAGCTTGCTTGCTTTGAAGTATTTTGTCCTTGGGCGATTTCTGGATTAACTGAGTCCTGTATTTTTTTAATGTTGTTCAATTCTTGGTTTGTTTTTTCTTTTATTGGGGTTATTGGGCATAGCATTTGGCCGGTTTTTCTGGTTTCATTTTTTGTAACTCTATAATTTTTGGTATATTCATTATACGAGCTTTTCCCCAAAATTTCCCAAAAAAAATATAATTATGTCAACTTTTGAGAAGCAACAGAGATGTTGTTGCTTTTATTTTTTAAGGTAAAGTATAAGTGTTTTAGATTTATAACTATGTTTATTCCTTAGGAAACAATTTACATCAAAAGCGGGACAAACTCCAAAATAATCTCCTCATGGCTCAAATAGTGCTAGGGTTTGATATTTCTCCAATCTAGTCCCTTAATTTTGTTGGGAAAGATTGAGGAGTGAACACCACAATAACGAAACAAGCAAGAAAGTAAAAGTAGGGGAAAAGTAAAGGAAATCAGATTTTAATATGAAAAAAAATCTAAAATACGGAAAAAACTACATAGCCACACGACATCAAGAAATATATTATAAAAATTGGGAGAAATGTCTCTCTCTCTCTCTCTCTCTCTCTCTCTCTCTCTCTCTCTCTCTCTCTCTCTCTCTCTCTCTATCTCTCCTTGCTTTTCTTCTCACATGCACCTTTCTCAATGTCTACATACTAAAAATACAAAAGAAAGCTAAGTAAAATAACACTAAAGGATGCAACCCTTCAGAAAAATGAGAAAGAAAACCATCCAGTCCATCTCGCAGAGTTGCAGTGCTTGAACCTTTGTCTTGATCTGCTGTAACGCCGTATCTATGTCGTTGTTGCGCTATGCTCTCTGTCATTCAGCACCGAGGCGCTCGGGAACACAACGTCGGGTTGCTTGTGAACGTAGAACTGAGGAGCTCAAGTACACAGTGCTGGGGTGCTGTACAAGAAAAAAAATTTCGGGTGCAAAGCATGCGAACCCAAGCAGGGGTAATTTGCTAGCATAATTATATTTTTTTAAATATTGATTTGTTAATGGTAAGGCACTTTACAAATTATTGTGCAAGACAATTATGTTGGCTTTTGAGAAACAATGGATGGTAAAGCATTAGATATACTATTGCTTTTATTTTGTTAGGTAAAGTATAAGTGTTTTAGATTTATAACTATATTTATTCTTTTGGAAACAATTTACATAAAGGATAAACTCCAAAATAATCTCCTCGTTATTCACACGTGGCCCAAATAGTACTAGACATTTCTTCAATTTAGTCTCTTAATTTTGTTGGAAAATATTGAGTAAACATCACAATAACAAAACAAGCAAGAAAGTAAAAGTTGTGAAAAAGTAAAGGACTTCAAGATTTAATGTGAAAAATCTCAAAATAGGAAAAAAAATCACGGAGCCAAACTACACCAAGAAATTCACTTTTAAAATTAGGAGAAATAAATTTTAATGTCTACATACTAAAAATACAAGAAAAAACCAAGTAAAATAACCTCAAGGGATGCAACACTTCGGAAAAAATAAGAAAGAAAATCATTCAGTCAGTCTCGCATCGATGCAACGCTTGAACCTCTGTCTTGATCAGCTGCAGCATCATATCATGTTGTTGCTGCGCTCTGCTCTCTATTGTTTAGTACCTGGGAGCTCAAGAACACAGCGTCGGGGCAGTCGGTATGTCGCGTTGGGGTGGTCTTGTACAAAAATCTAGGGCATTAATTGGGGAAAAAAATTTTCGGGTGCTCCAAGCAGGGGGTAAACCCCCTAAAAGCACAAGAAACATGAGGTCCGAGGCAACAAAATAATCCGATTGATCAACACAATCAGATTCCACACAACAAATTTTGCAAAATTTATTCAAAATTACCCCTTATGGATCAAATTGAAAAAAAAAATTGTATAGTCGACGATGATTAAATTAGGATTAATTTTGCATCATAATTTGCGAGGGATCTTTGATCAATTTTATATAAATGAGAAATTAGATTTGCGAAATGCAATATTCTCAAATTAAATGAATAAAAAATAAATGACCAGAAATTACTTCGAGATTTAGATTTTGTTTGGAATAATTTTCTTCCAATTTTTTATAACCGCTTTTTTAAAATAAAAAGCTATTTGAAAATATTGAAAAAAATACTTGCCAAAAAATATTTCAAACGAAGCTGAGATGGCTTAGTCCACCTTATGCTCCAAGCTATTATTATTATTACTATTAACAAAAAGTATAGCCAAATGTATTGAATATAGCTCACTCGTTTCATCTATGCGGTGTAGGGCAAAATCCGTGTTTGGTTTAAGCTTTTCTTCTTCATTTAGAACTTATCAAAAATCACTTAAGTAAAATCAATAATAAGCACAATCAACCATTAATAGTGCCCCTACATCCAAAAGAAGAGAGCAACATGCCTAAAACTCATACCATCAAAAGCAAAATATGGCTCTTAGGGGCTGTTTGTTAGCATCTTGGATTTGATTTAAGTAGGATTTCGTAAATCCTCTAAATTCGGATTTCAGAAATCCTGAGAGGCTTAAATTCTTAAAACTGTTTGGTAACATTCATGATAAATCCTCTTAAATCTCATGTAACTGTTTGGCTATAGAGCATGATTTACTGAGGGATTCTTTCTCTAGCACCATGGATTTCCTAAATCCAGCAAAATACAGGATTTCAGAAATCCGGGATTTAGAGCAAATCAGCGGAATTTTCCGTCCACGGAGGATTTCGTTTGCCGTGAGATTTGGATTTGCATTTTAGGCCGTTTGGCTGGATTTCGCCCAAATCCGGCCTTAAATCCGTCTAAATCCGCATACCAAACAACCCCTTAGGTTATGTTTGAGATATCTCTATTACTGTTTCTTAAAATAACTTTTTAGTAACAAAATTAAAATTTTTATACTAAAAAGCTATTTTAAGAAACAGTAAGAAAGTCATTTCAAACAAAGTTTTAGGTTTTGTTTGGGACGGCTTTTTTACTGCTTCTTAAAGCATCTTTCTAGTACAAAAAATTTTATTTTTATACTAAAATAAATAGCTATTTTAAGAAGCAACAAGAAAATAGTTCCAAACGAAGCCTTAGCTGTTGAAGCAAAAAAGCACAATAAAAAGCAAAGGGTGCCACCTAAACATAAGGTGGCTATTCAAGCTTTCAAAAAGACATTCAAAAGGATGAGGAGAATTCAAAAAAGTATGTTGAATAAGAAATATTGATTTTGAAGTCATGAGGTAAGAATAGCAGCCAACAAATCCAAAGAAAATCCACAAAATTAACCTTTCAACCTATAAAGGCAAATGCCCAAATTTCTTTCATTTATGGGCTATTTAGTTAGATGTATTATGAGCATACAACAAAGGGGTTTTGAGATAATTGATATTTGGTTGTAAGCCTAAGCCTATGTTGACCTAAATTGAGCCCATTTGATCAATCATTAAGCTATGACCAAGTTGACGACGAAGAGCTTATGTGTGAAACCCCTTAAGTAAAAGGAGGTAAACTCTTAAACATCAAGGCATTTTTTGGTGTAATTGTTGAAATTTCCTTAGAAAACTCCGTAGTTAATCGTGCTCATCGTAGAACAATTTTGAAATAAATGACATACTGATAAGTTACACCAACAAGGCAAAACTGTGAGGCACTTAGTCCAAAACGGAAAATATCTCGATAGTTAAGAGTTAAAACTGTTTCTTTATG
Source organism: Dendrobium catenatum (assembly GCF_001605985.2). NCBI lineage: Eukaryota > Viridiplantae > Streptophyta > Magnoliopsida > Asparagales > Orchidaceae > Dendrobium > Dendrobium catenatum. The sequence continues at coordinate 133,521 of NW_021319138.1, read as the reverse complement.
ACACAAAGTTATAAGGCTGTTTTGGTTAGCATCAAGAATGGGGGGTTTGCATATATACCACATAATTATTATATATTTAAATATCTGACATCTAAATTTTAATATTTACTTATATAACATTCATTTTTTTTAAATTACATAAAAAATAATACTAATATTATTTAAATAAACTATGCATCCTTTAGTCTATATTTTCATCTTAGTAAGATACTGAAATATCACATAAATAAATTATATTAAAGTTAAAAATTGTGTTATAAGTTTATGTAAATATCCTAAAAAACTTATGGATAGAGACAAAGCTTAGTGCTTGAGAGTCTTTCTCTAAACTTAGTTCTAACTCTCTAACTTGTATTTTCTTAAAATTATGATTAAGCTCACTTAAAGATCACAAAAATATTTGTAAAAAAATATGTATATATATATATAGAATAAGTTTGGTGAGAAAATGAAAGAGATGGTGACACAGGGAAGGGAAAGATGATGAGGGGAAGGTTAGGGTTGGTAAGAAATATCTAATTAAGGCTTTATTTAGGACGGCTTTCTTACTGCTTCTTAAGTTTTTATACTAAAAAATTGCTTTAAGCAGTAGTAAGAATGTTGTCCCTAATAAAGCCCAAGTGTAACATTAAAGTTATCAAGAAAGTATCCAAAGATAGCCAAATTTGATTTGAACCATTGAGAATGAAAGAAAGCTTTATCAAAATAAAAGATTTATCAAAGAAAAAAGTAAGAACAAGTGATGAAATGTTTACTTGATTTAGCCCCAAATTTGATTTGAACCATTGAGAATGAAAGAAAGCTTCATTATCAGTCATTAATCCAAAATATGTAGAGGAAATATTTGTCAAGAACAGTTAAGGCAAATGACTTGATTGTTCATGTGCAGGACCAAGAACAAATATATGATAAAAAAGAAAAATATGTTCATTACTATTGATTCAAGCCCTAAAGAGCTTCTAGGAAGTAATAACCCTCTGATCTTGTTCAGCTTACTTTATTGTAAAGTGTTAAAAATGCTCATAGTTTGTGAACAGCTTGTGTTTGACTTGTCATGTAGTTTATATTTGATTTGTTCGTTAAGTAAATGAGCCAAATACGAATAAGGTTCATTTTTTAAGAAAGCCTACATGGGGTCTTGGTTCGGTACCCAATGGGTACCCACGTTTTATGAGAGCGGGCTTCGCCCACCCATGGTGACTTTTGGGATTTCGTACCCACCCATATCAAGCCACATTCCACATTTTTTGAACACAATCTGTTACAGACTAATGGCATTGAGGTTTGTTGCCTCATGCTCTAACTGCAAACTTTCAAGACATCAAAAAATTCAACAGTCGCTGCACGGTTCAGAGTTGCACATTTCATAGTGAGGATTGCAGTAATATATGACATACAATGATTAGCAATGTAAATTAGTTTGTTTCGTGTGATACCAAGCAACAACTTGCAAAACTCACTTGCCTAGGCAATACTCAAAAAGACAATGGAATAGTAAAACTGGTTTTCTTCTATTTTGTTATGTACTGATGCTGGTTTATAAATCATACTATAGTTCTATAACATTAATATAATTAGTCCTATTACTTAAGGTAAAATAGTATATAAAAAGCTAATAATGAAAAACAAGTAGCTAAGTAGTAATAACGATCTGATTGGGACAGGTCGTTAGTGGCATGTGCTAGAAGGTAAATTGTCTTCCCATCTTAAGCACTAGCTGTGCTCCGCATCATTATCCCTCGATGTTGAGTATCCACACATACCCATCCACGAGTCCATGGGCATACCCACGGTACACGAGTTGATGTAGGTATGAGTACCCAATGCATGGCTATTTTTTTTAACTTAGGGTTCACGCCAATATCGTACCTATGACTGTTGGTATTGGAGGAGGCAATGCATTCATAAATATTCAATTAAAAAAATACAGAAACTTTATGTTTAGTTAATGGGTTCTGTTTTCTGATTTAGATCACAATCATAATTTTTTGATAATTCTGACATTATGATGTAAGGGGTATTACTTAAATTATAATGAACATATTTTTTCAAAAACTATATATGGTGAAAATACTTGTCGTATTACTTAAATTATGAGGTATATAAATTAAAATTTTTATTTATAATATAATCCAAATTTTTTATCATGAACAAATGTTTTTAATTACTATAAAACATACGTACGCGTTTTTTAGAGCTCGTCTAAAGAAAAGCATAGAAATCTGTGCAAAATTTATTCATAATACTATTAATACATTTTAAAAACCTTCCATTTATTTAAATAATTAGTTTAGTAATTTATATTTTTTAAAATGAAATGAAAATATTTTAAGTATTATCTTTATCAAATTTAATACAGATAATTCTTTTTTTTTCTTTATGAAATTTTAACTTAATTTGTGACGGCTTTATTACTACATCTTAAAACTTTTTTATTATAAAATTTTAAATTTATGTATTAAAACAATTTGTTTAAAAAGCATTAAAAGTCCTCACAAGTAGACCTGTCAATTTTGGGTCACGGGTCGGGTTCGGGTCGAAACCGAAACTGACCCGACACTATTCGGGTTCGGGTCGACCCGACCTCGATTTTTTGGACCCGAACCCGATCCTCTTCGGGTTTGGGTCAACCCAACCCGACCCGCGAATACAATAGTGCTTGCAGCGGGCAGGCGGGCACTGGGGTAGCCGAGCGGGGGAGCTGGGGAAGCGGGTCAGGCGGGCATAGCCGGTCAGAGCTTTATTCCGGGTCATTTTCGGGTTCCTGGGTCAACCCGAATCCGACCCGATTTTTTTAAACATGTCAATTTTTCGGACCCGAATCGGGTTCGGGTCAATCCAAATCCGAAATTTTTGGGTCGGGTCCAACATTGACAGCTAAGATCCATTTAATTTCAAGAGAGCCCTTTGATCATAGTCAAACGCTCTCTTATAAGTTGGACGGCAAAAAAAAGATTTATTATGATAAAAATTTATTTATTTTAATGCTTGTTCTATTTTAAAAAAAAATTGGAAAATATCTTTTTTTTTTTTTATAATTATCGCATTCCTATAAATCTGTTTAAAAAAATAATAAAAAATGATAGCCAAATAAAAATATAGAAGTTATCTAAAAAGCCAAAAAAACTTTCCCAAACGAACCAAGGCTGAAAAAACATAGAGCGCTGATCGTGCTTAGCGACTCTCTCTCCTCTTACGGTCAATTCGAATTCCAACGTATTTATAGCTAGCAATTAATAAAATAAATATATTAAATTAAAAAATATTTCCATATTATTTAAAATTTTAATATAAATCTGTATTCTCAAAAATAATTTTATACAATTTTAAATTTGACTTTATATGTAAAATAATGTTTAAAAATTAGATAAATAGGCGGACTATTTTATTTTATTCTATTAATAAAATATGTAAAAAAGTTCCATTCCTAAAATAACCCTACTTTTGACTGCGGAGTTTATTTGAGGTTAAATAGTAATTAGAACAAAGTCGAGAATTACAAAGCATAAATATGACACAATTTTCCTATGTAAAGCCCCAATAAATTGTGAAAAGTTCAATGAACTAAAGTTAGAGAAGAAAATTATTTTCTTAATACAAAAATTATGACTTATTGATTAAAGAATTCTTTTTAATATCAAATATTTGAAGCACATATTTTACTATTTCTTATTTATTATTAAAAATTTATTTAACATGAGGATTTAGATACATATTTAAAATGAGAATTTACATATATAACACTCAAAATCTTCTAATTTATATATTTAACATCCAAACTTCATTGTTTACCTAATCTATCACCTTCTTTACCGCATTAGCAATTCCTCACAAGCTCCATCAAAACATTATTTTCTGCTTTTATAATGTTATTTTAGGCTTCGTTTGGGACGACTTTCGTCCTGCTTCTTAAAGTAGCTTTCAAGTACAAAAATTAAAAATTTTGTACTAGAAAGCTGCTTTAAGAATCAGTAAGAAAGCAGTCCCAAACGAAGCCTTAGTGAGCTTTGTCGTCATTTCTTATGGCTGATTGCAATGTCTTACTCTAAAACGTTTTAAGCTTCGTTTGGGACAACTTTCGCACTGTTTCTTAAAATAATTTTTTAGTATAAAATTTGTAATGTTCATACTAAAAAACTGTTTTAAGAAGTAATAAAAAAGTTGTCCCAAACAAAATCTTAATGTGACTTTCGTCCCTATGTTAGTGATGTGGATCATCCATTTTAGCAAATTCTAGGCAAACTTACACAGACACGGTGCGACGAAAGCAGCAAGATCAACAATTTGTGAAGGTAGCAAAGTAAATAGGAACAATAATGTGTGGGTATGTGAGATTGTGTCTAAACGATATTTGGAGGTTAATAATATTTTTGTTGAAATTTAAAATTTTAATTATTATATGAGTAAATTTTAGAGGTTGAATATATGAATAAATTTTTTTTTTTTGAATTTTATTTGTATAGATATCCCCCTTTATAATTTATTGCTCATTCAAAAGGAAAAGAAAAGAACAATTGGCTATGAATGCTCGATTTTCAACTTTTTTTAATCACCGATATTATTTCTCTCTCTTTCCACCTCTTAAAATCCCATGCTTTCCCCATTTCCTTGTCGATTGATTTCCCCTCTTACGAGATGTTTACTTCTTCTTCGTTCGATCGGCTTTGAATTGTATCGTTTACTTGTGGGATTCGATTTCCTGTGATTGAATCTAGTTCATAGCTTCGATTTTTCTCCCCTATATACTTTTGAAATCAGATCTTGCGGTGACTACAGATCTCTTCGCCGAGTAAAGTTCCTACAGTTTTTTCGAATCCGTTGAGAAAAAACCTCGATTCTCTCGGTTCTTTGATCCTATATTTATTATTATTTTTTGGTGATTCTTGGCCGTTTTCGCGATCTATTTTCTTTTTAGAAGTTCAGCTCCTTGCTGCGATTCTCTGCTGAATCGCCGCAGAAAATGGCTCAGGAAAGTTGCAACCTAGACAAAGAAGAAGCTGAAGTTCTCAAACCCCCTTCTTCTCCTCATCCTCCTCCTCCTCCTCCTTCCTCTTCTCCTCCTCCTGCTCCCTCCTCTCCTCCCTCTCTTTCACCTCCTCCTCTTTTCCTAAACCAGCCGAAAACAACCACAGCTCAACAACTAGACATACTGTCCTCCAAGCTTGTCGGCGAATCTCAACCTTCCATTCGCCTGGTCAACCGATGCTCTTCCTGCTGTAAAAAAGTCGGCCTCACCGGATTCCGGTGCCGCTGCGGCGAGCTCTTTTGCTCCCGCCATCGGTACTCCGAAACACACGACTGCTCCTTCGACTACAAAGCTGCCGGCAGGGAGGAGATCTCCAAGGCCAACCCGGTCGTCAGAGCCGCTAAAATCATCAAGATCTAAGGTCTAGATTCACTATTCACTTCCTTTTTTTCCATTCTCAGTTATGTTTCAGATCTTTCTTATCAATTTGGCTTTTGGATTTCCTTCTGCAAATCTAAATCCTTGAACTGTGCTACAAATTTGTTACATGATTTGTTGTGTAATTTTTTCTTGTTAGAATTGGAGGTTTTCTACTGTGTTGATCTTTGTGGTTGTAGGTGTTATTCTGTTTGAGTTATGAGACTTGATTGAAAAGGGATCTACCAGGCTGTTGTTCAGCTTTCCCTGTGAGGTTCTAAAAGCTTGCTTTAGTTTTTTTTTGTAGGGTCCCTTTCTCTGCCTACTTTTTTATTTTTCTTAAAAATTAGTTAAATAATATATTTATTTCATTTTGAAATTTTTTAAAAGAAAGGGTATTTTGGTAATTAACTTGGCAAAAAAAGGATTATATATATATATAATTTTATTTTTGATACTATAATTTATAATTCTTATTCTAGATTTGTTTTGAATTTTAATTGCATTTAAATTTTAAAAAAATGAAAACAGTTATTTATTAAATAATTTTTATTGTATTATTTATAAATTATTTTGCATTATATATACTAAATTTATTACTGTAATTCCTAAATTATTCATGTAGTTAGGCTTAATATTTTTTTTTATATAATTTTCTAAGTTATGACAAAATATTCTTTGTTTTAATGATTAATGGCATAAAAATTAAACCAAAGTAAGATATTTGATATTCTGCCTAAGGAATAAATGACAAGTTGCCCTCTTTTCTCTCTTGTTAGGTACTTTGCTTTAGTTGTTTGGGGCTTTGGATTCCTTTTTCTCTCGTGATATAGGTGCTAATGCAACATGCTCACCACTAAGAAAAAAACGTAAAATGTACTGTATATTCTAAATAATATAATGTTTAGTTGTGTACACATGATTTTCTTGTTTATAATAGTTTTTATTTTTATTGTCTTCAATCATTTAATGATGATTTTTTTTTAAATGTAATTGATTTATTCTTCTTCATTTCAACATCTCTTTAATAAAGGAAATGAAAACAAAATAAAATAAAATTGGTAAAGGAATTTGATGTCAATTCCATTTCACTCATTTGTATTAGGGTCAACGTGTTTGTAAAATTTGTTAGGTTCAGGTTCAACAAATCGACTTGTTTCAAAAAGCGGGTCGGATTCAAGTTGACCCAGAAACTCGAGAATATTTAACCCGGAATGACTGCGTGTAACCGTGCCAGCCCACCGCTGCCATGGAAGATTTATGGGATTTGGCTGAATAAGTGCACAAACAGAGGCCAGCCTGTCGTTGCCGTGGAAGATTTACGGGATTTGGATGAATAAGTGTGTGAACAGAGGCTAGCCTGCGACATATTTAAGGGTCGGGTTGTCTGGAACAAGAAGCATGTCGGGTTTGGGTATGAAAAAGCAGCGTGTTTTCAAAAACGAGTCGGGTCAAAAAGTGTCGCATCAATATCGGTTTGGACCCGAACCCAACCCGTGACTCAATTTTGACAGCCCTAGATAAGGGGAGACATACAAATCACAATAATTTTTTTCTCTATTTTGTTTATTTTTTGGTCAGAATTTCAATTCCTAGCCACATAGATTGGTTGGTACTTCCTTCTCCTTTCTTGTGATTCTGCCATTGGAACTTTTCTTATTATTAAATCAAGATTGTATTAATTTACATTATTTTTTTATTTAAGAATTTATATTAATACACCCTTTTTTTTTAAATTAATTGACAGGCAGCTGCTTGGCCTTATTCACTCATCTCTATGGACGCAAAAGCAGAGAAATCAGAGGACATTGGAGAAGGATTAGTTTCTTGATAACTCCAAAAATGGTGATTATTTTTTAAGCTCTCGTTGTTATTATCTATTTGAATCAGTCCAAGTTGGAGACTATTATGAATTCAATTTGTTGTCCGTTGGTCCCACTTCATGTGCTCTGATCATCGATCTGGACCGTCCATTACTGCCTGTGATGGTGAAAGGGGCAATTGATCTGTTCTTTCTTATTGGACCTTCTTGTTCTTTAATCAAATCAAGTAGCCTAACCTCTCTCTATCTTTCTGAAAAGAAATAAAATTTGATCAGAAGTCTTCATAGAAATCTCATTAGAAGTCTTAGGCTTCGTTTGAGATAATTTTTTTATTGCTTTTTAAAGTAAATTTTTAGTTCAAAAATTAAAAAATTTTGTACTAAAAAATATTTTTAGAAAGCAATAAAAAATTGTTCCTAATGAAGCCTTAAGCTTGGTTTAGAATAACTTTCTTACTGCTTCTTAAGATAATTTTTTAATACAAAAATAAAAAATTTTATATTAAAAAATTATTTTAAGAAGCTGTAGAAAAGTCAGTCCCAAATAAAGCCTTAAACTCTAGTCATTCGTCATTATTTTTATTTAATTTATGTTTATTATATATGCTAAAATTAAAATTTCATTGGCAAAAATATTTAAAATGTTAGAAATATTTATATTGAAAAAATTCAGCTGAAAGTTGAATCAATTGATTATGTAATTTATTTTTATTAATTTTACGTATCATCATTTTTAAATGTTAAGTTTTTTTTTTCAAAAAAAAAAAAAAAAAGCTTTACATAACATATTTTAAAAATTATTCTGAAAATTGGTCATCTCTAACTAAAAATTTCCCATTTGTCCTTCTTTCTCTGGCTCTATCTCTCTCCTCTCCATATGTCTCTAATATTTATTTATCTTTCGGCGTGCTGTTCTGAGTCTTCTGACCTTTTTATTGTGTTTTTAAATTCACAATCGGTCGTGGTGCATTTTTTTTCTAAGAAAATGATTTTAATTAAAATAATATAAATTATTGAATTAATAATTGTATTAAAAAGTATGAATAATATAACGAATTTTCATGCATATTCAGAAGTTTTATGTAATTATAAATTAATATCTAAATTTTATTTTATTTTAAATATCAATTAAATTTTAAAATTACACGTCAAATATGTATTTAGATATGAATTAATATAAAAAATTATTAATGTTGATAATATGTACCTAGTAATGTTAATGTGGCATATATATATAATATTTACTCCTAATATAAAATTAAAATGGCACATAATTTAAACCATCTCTAATATAATGAATGGAGTAATTTAATTTTTTTCCATTTCTATATCACTTTAATATTTATTAAATTCCATAAAACATATTAAGTATTTTGATACATTGCAATCACTTACATCACACTTATCATAGGCAAATTATTGCATCATGTCACCGAACAGAGAGGATCCGTTTGGATCCTCTCTGTCTACAGTAAAGCGCAGGTCACTGTAGCCGCTGCTACAATGACCTGCGCTTTACTGTAGACAGAGAGAACCGAACGTGTTCGGTGACTTGATGCAATAATTTGCCCTTATCATAAGGCTATATTTGCGCTAAAATAGAGAACAACATGGCAATGGTTATTTTAATAGAAATAATCATAATAATTAATGATAATGATAATAATATAATAGGGAAGTTAATATAACTTTTTTTAAGAGCATAACAGTACCTTTTTGACCCATTTAAGATTTGTTTGGGACTAATTTATTGTTGCTTTTGAAATCAATTTTTTAGTATATAAAAAAAAAATCTAAAGTTACCCCAAATGACCTAAATTTGTAGCTTTCTATTTTTAAGCTTTATATTAAAAAAAATGAGTGAAACCTATGGGTTCAATTTATTTGGGTTTATCATTGTGTTATAATATTGACATTATATTAATGTAATTAGTGAATAATTGGGGCAAACTAACAAAAACTTTCAGAGGGATGTCATTTGGATTTAGGGGTGCAAACGAGTTAAGTTGACTCACGAGTTTGCTCGAGCTCGACTCAATAACAAGCTCACTAGCCAAACTTATTGAGTTTAGAGGTCGAGCTCGAGCAGATTTATGAGCTCGTTGGGTAATTGAGCTCGAGTTCGATTGAGTCATTGCTCGACTCATTGACTTGTCGAGCGGCTCGAGTCTGGAAGAATAACTGTCAACACGGAAGTCGAAAGGGAGAACCGCGGGCGTGGAAGTGGTAGCAAAAGGCGGAATCACAAGAGTGGAAGTGGGAACAAAAGGCGGAATCACAGGCGTGGAAGCAGAATCACATTCACAAAAGCAAGCGCACAGGAGCGGAAGTGCAAGCACGAAAGTGAAAGATCAAACACGAAATCATGTGAAATTGCGGACGTGGAAGCCGAAATCTGAACCGGAAGCGAAATTGAACGTTAGCCTTACCCCTCGCAAGTGGGCTCGTGAGCTTGCATCCATCGCCACGAGCCGAGCTCAAGCAATCCATTTGAGCTCGAGTAAAGTTCGTGCTCGCAGTTTGGACGACAAGTTAAGCTCGACTTGACTTGTTCACACCCCTATTTGGAGCTTGGTTATTATGGCGCAACCAACCACAAGTTCTTGCTTTAGAGCATGCCATTTTCTCATAGTATAACATTTATAATAATATGCATCACTCATCTCAGAATATCATGCGACAAATATTTTACAAATATTATTCAAAACATCCTATGGTAAAAGCATTTATAGCACATAAAGAGTACAATCTAGTATTTTGCTAACTTATTGGTTACTCCCACAAACTAAGATAAAAAATTGGATTAAGGGTTGAGTGAGAAATCATCTCCAAAATTTGGAACCTCTTGATGTTTGAAGGTAAAAAAATGACTTATGGGCACTGGCGGAGTCAGGGTGGGGGCACTGGGGGCTTTCTGACAAATGATTTATTTTTTTAAATTAGGTAATACATTTGATATAAAAGGTTGAAATAGAATTAGGTGAATTAGCTTTATCCTAAATTCCTTTCGTTGCGGCTGTTTTTTGAGTCTCTCTTTCTATCACTTTTTTGTTCTTTTCTGAAAAAGAAATTTAAAGTTATTTGTTTTGGGTGTAGGGATGCATACCGTATTGTTAGATTTTTACTTTACAAAATATAATAAAAACATTTAAAAATCTTATACAAATGAAAAATATTATAGAATTGATTCTAGTTACATTTTATATTAATTTTTTTAATTGATAGGAAGGCTAGAGAAGAAAATTTAATAAATTATAATTATATATATTGCTGAGAAGAGGATCTCAAAGCCTACTAAAGTAAGTTATTTTTCATTTAAATGTAAGTATAATTGTTCTATTATATTCTATCAATTGCTACAACAATGATTGAACATGCATTCTCAGTCATGAAAATTATAAAGAATCGTCTGTTAGATCCAACCATTTCGTAAATTTAAAGTTTTAATTTTTATGATATAATCTAATTTCTTAAAGTTATTTGAATATGAAAATATGTTTAAAATTAGCAAAAAGAAAATGTAGAAAATGAACTTTGGGTAGTAGTTCAATTTTTTTTTTTTTAAATTGCAATACATAATTTTTTTCTAGTTATTTTACTTATTAAAATTTTAAATATAAATTTAGAATAATTTTAAAATCTTTAATTTGTGCCCGTTAATAAAAATTTCTGGCTCCGCTCCTGCTTATGGGCCACAAAGTTAGGGTTTTAGAATCACACAATCAAGATTGTGTTGCATTATTTATTGTCCTATATGTAATCCCTTTATACTACTTAAATCTTTATCAAATTGAGAATTCGCTTCATTTATTAAGATACTAAGTCCTGTGGCTCTTATTGTTGCCTAAACTCTATCCACGAGCAGTTATATTTCATCCTAATGAATGAAAGATTAAAGTCAAGAAGATCCAAATCATTTCAATGCATTTTTAGCCTTTTGATCCAAAGAAAATGGTCATTATATCATTACATAAGATATAATTGCCTCAATTTGAGGATGATTAAAGAATCATTAATAACTTGCAGATGATACTTAAGAAAATTCTTGCATGCATGTAAATCTATGTAGGAGCACATAGGGCAACGGTGTTGATTCTCTATATTTTCAGTTCTAGTCATGCGGATACAACGGCGTTGGAGTTGGGTACTGCAATGCCAGCTTCTTGGGTTTGACATGTTCAGGGGGAGCATTACGATGTTGCAGTCTGAAGCGCTACAGTGTTGGGTTTGAGTTTTTATTTTTATCATTTTTTTAATATCCTAATCCAGTACCCCATCCATACCTTAATCCATACCTTCTCAATTATTCCATTCGGTTCTTTTGTCGGGAAGGAGTAAATAGAAGAGTGGAGAGAAAGGGGAAAGGATAAAAGATAGAAGAGAGAGAAAACTACTTGATGCCATTTATGTCCATACTCTCAGTTGTGAAAATTTCTCTAATCGTGATAGGTACATCAATTTTTTATTTTTTTGATGATTTTGAGTTTTAATTTTTTTCCCCTCATAAATCTTATTAAAATGCATTATATTCTGATTTAATGAACTTTCACCGCATAACTTTTTATATATGATAAATCTGATTATTTTGTACATTTTGATATGATACATTTATCTCATCAGGATTGATGTGACATGCATGTGATATAATTCACCTAAAATAGCATTTATATTATAGCAAGTATATTGGTAGGAAATACATATTGATAACATTATGTTAAAATGATTTACATGCTAAATTATATAAGATACACATGATATATTATATGTTGCATGTAAGATATAACATGGGTGTGTGGGTTGGAGTAAGATACTCTGTATAGGTGGGTGGGCCGATGGTTCTTCCTTTAAATTATGTGTTTTAGTGTAAATCCAATATAAGATGCAAGATACAATATAGAGAGTTATAATTGGACAAGATATGGTAATGGGTAGGATCAATGACTTTTATAAGAATCATATGACAGACTGACACATGACTATGCTATGACAAGATAGAACAAGATATAAAAAAACGCCATATGATTAACTAAATGTTCTTTGATGCCCCAATATCTAAATTAGAGAATTACACATTTTTCTATCTTTTAACTTTTAAGCATCAACCAGAGCTCACAAGATGCAATATAAGTAAAAAAATATAATTATATTTCTTTTCATTGAATATTTACATATTTAACAAGTTCCAAATATATATAATTATATTTCTATTCATTGAATATTTTAATTTTACGCATCCACATATAAATGCCACATTTATTTCATATCAATTGTATTATTTCGTATATGCAGTTCAAATTTAAGGATGAAATACAATAATCTATAAAATACAAGAAATTCTATACATTACTTATGTATTTCAGAAAATCATAACTATATATCTACCCAATAAAATTTAATAATATTACATTCAAAATATTTATAAGAATTATATTTATCATATAAAAAAATTACATAGAGAATGATCTGTAAATGAAGAAAAAATATGTTTTTGATAAATTTAGGTGAGATAGAAATCATATAAATCAAAACCATGAAAAATAAGAGTAAGAGTATAATTTCTTACATCCAAGAAAAATAATGACAGACGAAAAAGCCCTGGAAACTTTTTCTCCTCTCTCTCTCTCTCTCTCTCTCTCTCTCTCTCTCTCTCCTTTCCTCTTCTCTTTCTTTCTTTCCTTCGAGGCCAAGCAAAATGAATATGTGGGAGGGATGGTGGGGTGGTAGGAATATTTAAATTAAATATTATTGCGGGCTAGAATATACGCGGCGGTAGAGTTAGAAATTTTTGTCTGAGCGTTGTACGAATATCTAACACACAAATAAAAGATAAAAGAACACCAAGATTTTTACGTGGAAAACCACGGGGCCACGCCTAGTTGAAATGATTCAACTTGTATTTATTTGAAGTACAAGAGACTGATTCATAGTTTTCAAACGAGCTCGAGCTCGAGCTTTTCAAACGAGCTCGAGCTTGATATTTCCTAAACGAGTCGAGCTCGAGCCCACTTATCGAGCTCGAGCTAGCTCGAGCTCATTAAGGATTAAACGAGCCAGGCTTGATAAGGCAAATACTCGATTCGTTTACACCCCTAGACGCACCCCATTGGGGTCGAATTTTGTGCAGCCCATAAGCCCATTAAACGAACAATATAATATTAGAATGTCTAGATATAAAATATGTCATAATATGAAAATAATTGTCCAATATAGGATATTTGGGACGGATGGTCTAAGGGGCGCGATGTCTAGGATTTTTTGGCTGTGCGAGGTGTCTAGTGTTCGATATTTTATCTTCCATAAACCTTTGATTGCCTATGATTTTCGTATGTATGGCTGCAAATCGGCTAGGGGATCCTGGGTTTTTGATGGCACGGCTAAATCCAAATCATTTCGTGATGCTTTATCTGGTGATTCGCCATTTTTTCCTCCACTCAAAGTTTCTTCTCATCGTGGTTTGCCTGCTTTAATCGTTTCAGATGAGGAATTATTATCTCTTGTCATGCCTTTTGAGTTTACGTTGGTAGGGAAATTTTCGGGCCGTCGCCCGCCTCTAGATTTGATTCAAAAATTTTTCTTCAATCTCAAGCTTTGCGGTGCATTTTTTGTTACTATCTTGAATCCTAAAAATGTGTTTATCAAGCTTGCTAATGACCTAGATTACTGTAGGATTTTCTCTCACTGATCGTATTTCATTGCCAACTGTTTCATGAAGCTGTTTAAGTGGTCTTCCCTCTTTGACGTTCATGTAGAGTCGCCTTTTGTGCCCATTTGGGTCTCTTTTCCCAGTTTGCATCCTCATCTCTTTTCACCTTGCATTCTTCATGGTTTGAGCTCTATGTTTAGTAGGTCTTTGCGTATAGACAATGCCACTTCGAACAACACTAGGCAGTATGTTGCTTGAATTCTTATGGAACTGGATGTCATGAAAAGTTACGCCTCTCAGGTGTGGCTTGGCTCTGAATCTATGATATACATCCAAAATATTGAAATGGAAGTTTTCCCATTGTATTGCTCTTATTGCAAAACGTTGGGTCATTCTAAGAAGATTTTCCCTATTTTGTTCCCTAAGATGGATGTGCGTCCCTTTGTTCCTAAGGTGCCCGACGTGGAGGTGGCTGAGAATCCTCTTAATGGTTTGGTTGAGGTGGCGCTTAATGAGAAGGTAGTTGTTAATGATATAACTGATGATAATGATACTATGGTTGTTGTGTCTCCTTTGCTTAATGTGGTGGGACTTGTTATTGTGAATATTGTAGATGATGTTTTAGTTTCTCCTATTGTGGTCTTTAAGCCGAGCAAGTGCATTTTGTTGAATGCTCCTGGTGAGTATGATGATGGTTTGAATGACTTGGTTGTATCTAAAGCTGAGGAGGTGGAGGCAGATGATTTTGGAGATGGTGTGGGTCAGTTGGATGGGTGTCTTGGTTCACATGAGGTTGTGGTTGCCCCTAGTGTTGTGGTTGTTGTTCCTCCCCTCCTGGGATCTACGATGGTTGCTGGCAATATTTATGTTGATCATTTGGTTAACGATGCTTTGGTCAGACTTCTCTTTATTGGGGGGAGTGTTGATTGTGATGATTTGGTTGATGTTCTTGTGGGGCTTATTTCGTCAAATGTTTTAAGTCAAGGATTTTGTCATGAGCAGGGAGTCCTGTTTGAGGCAAATTGATTGGTTGGATGATTTGATGGACTCTTCGTGTGATCTGGAGGATGAATTGGAGGGTGAAGTTTGGGCCATACAAGACTCGTATGGTTTGGACATCTTTAGGGCTTTGGGTCCCCCCTTTTCTCATAGTGGAAAACAGCATCATTGCAAATCTAGGAGATAGGCCTTCTCCTTATTCTTTTGGCTTCGGTTGCAGGGCTGAATATTTTTTATCCCTTGCTACTATTGGGTCTTGTGTTTTGGAGTCCATTTGCTTGGCTCCCTTAACTGTCACTTTATGATTTTGGTATTAGACTATAATGAGGTAGTTCTTATGCATGCTCCATAGATGGCCATGCTTGGTTGCAACCTTGGTGGTTTTTTCCTTATCAATTTATTTGGTATTTTTATTTTGGTGATCATGTTGTCCTTGGAATCTTTGTGTTTGGCTCTTTTTACTCCTTGGATGGCCCATTCCTGACAACCAGACGACGGTCTGAGTCCATCTGCTTCTAGATTGTCTCTTTTCAATGTTGTGGTCAGGTGGTCCGGCCTGTCATTAATTGGTCTTTATTTTCTCTGTAACTATCTTCTCTGTAGCCTTGCTTCTTTAGGTTGTTGTTGTAATGCTTCCCTATTTCAATGGAATTTTCTTTTGAAAAAAAAAGTCCAATATAGGATGAAATTTTGCATGAATTTTAGAACATTTACATAGCCTTTCGAAAACAGCGATAATTACCATTGTGTTATGTTATATTTAATATCCTCATATTTTGAACAAATATCATTTTATATTGATATATTTGTCTTATCATAATATCATAATATAATTATTGTAGAGAGAGAGTCATGTTGAATTGATATGATTCAATCTTGCTTATTTTGTCCATATAATTTAAATGCCAACTAGATTCATGCCCTCTCTCCCATTCACTCCATACCCATCATTTCAAAGAGTACAAAACTTGGAAGAAATTCTTCTTCCTTCAATGCACTAAAGCTAAACCCTAATACATTACCACACACAACTTATTTCCATTCATTCCTCCCAAAACAAAATCCATTCATTCCTCCATATCTTCCACTACATCAATCCTAATCACCAATCCATGGACTCCTCCTCCTCCTTGCCTATTAAGGCCATTCACTCCTTCCATGCCGGCAAGCACAATCTCTATACTCGCCTCGCCTTGATCTCTACATCGACCCCTCCTACTCCCTCCATCTCATTGCCTTTTTGCTCTGGCTTGAGGAAGATGGCCACCACAAAAACCTCTTCCACAAAATCGCCTCTATGACCAACAACTCTCTTCGCTCTGCCGCCTACACGGCCCTCTCCTTTCTTGATGCTCTCCAAACATGGGAGGATCCACGTAGCCTCCAATTGCCCACCCTCAAACTATAGAAATGAATAAGGGGAGGGGTAGTTCTGACCTTTTTCCTCCTTTTTTTTTTGCCATAATCTAAAGCATTTTCCCAACTCTCGCTTGAGTCCTTGACGCTTCATTCCGCCTCTTCACTCACACGACAATAGACCCACCGACATAGCTAGACGAATGTATTGAGTTTATCCACCCTAAAAAATGGTTGGATCCGCCCCTACCTCCTAACCAATCTCAATTCCAATTCCACTTCTACCACCTTTCACAAAAATGCTATCAATGGAATACACTGCTATCTTTCTAATGTATGTTACAAAGTCCTCACCGACCTTCACGAGAAGGCGGTGAGCCAATTAGAGGCATGACGGGGAGTCGAGATGATAGGTGATAGTTTAAGTTGTGTTTACCCAAGTGAAGTGAATGGATTGCTTTATGTGCCTCATAGTGAAGGCTCTAGTGGAAATGAATATCTTTTTATTCTTTATTATTTTTTTCTTTTTCTTTTTTTAATTTTTACATTTTTCTATGATTTGATCTTAATTCTTCAACCATCATCAAGTGTCATCTTATCTTATAGGGACAATTTTTTCTAAGGAAAAATATTAATAAAATAATTAGTTTTACAGTGATCACCAATCAATGAAAGGGTGTAAATGACTACAACAAATCTCGAGCCACCTCTAGCTTGAACTAGAGCTTGATTAATTAATCGAGTTCGAGTTGGCTTACCAGTCAGCTTATTTACTATGAAAAAGAGAAAATAATTATGTTTTAATCACTCCTACATTGCTGATGATATTCTTCTTGTCAATAACACTAGAAAGGGTTAAAAACTTGAATTATGGAGACCAATATTGAGAGTCCAAAGGTTTTTATTTGAGTAAATAATTTATATAATTTTAGTAATAATAAATCTAGTTGTAAGATTATAACATTAATTGATCAAGTCAATTAAAAGAATGCACATTTTAGAAATTTTATATATACATATGAATAGTTAATTCAAAGCATCAAGTCCCAGAACAATGGCAGCTTATGCGTTCTCAATAGTAATTTGTTCCCTTAAAAGCCAAGATGATTTCATTAAATATTTTCACTAGGCAAATAATATATATATGCCATCATCGCCTACAGTTTACTGTAAAAAACAACCATATGAAGGCATTTATGAATATAAACCATCACGAAAAAAAATATCAATAATTTCCACGCAAATTATTACGTCCGGTGTCCGGATTCATCCAGATACCAATCCAAACACGTCACGTCACCAAAATGCACCGGGACCCAGTCTATTCAGGTGACGTGGTGCGTTTGGATTGGGTGTCCGGTGACCGGACGTAATAATTTGCCATAATTTCCATACTATAGCCAAAGGAAAATAATGAAGTTAGTTTTTGATTCCATCCTTTAAAAAAGAGTCACACCAAATACTATTCCCAAGATGAAAGATAATAAAACTAAAGCATCATAGATAATTGATACCAAGGTCTCATTTCAGACAGCTTCCTTACTGCTTTTTAAAACAACTTTTTAGTATAAAAATTAAATTTTTTGTTCTAAAAAGCTATTTTACGAAACAGCAAGAAAGCCACCCCAAACGAAGCCTAAATGTCACTAGCAAAGCCTCAATACCATCATAAATTTACTACAAATCCATGGGCGCCGGCGCCGCCGGTTCTTGAGCTGCACTTGGTTCTTCAGAAGCAGATTCTGCAGCTGCAGCTTCCACCTGGGCATCTTCCACAATGTCAAGGGACTGGATAACTTGCTCGATTGCTTGTTGATTGATGATATGAAATGGCTCCCCGACCCCAACAATGGCAACAGTGCAGATTGCACTGGTCAGCTTTTCACCTTGCAGCGTCTCCTTGATCGCAAAGAGCCCATCTTTGATCAATTCTTCACGGGAGTATTTATTAAAGTTGTCAAATCTGCGTTCCAAGTAGGTCTTTGCAGCTTGGGAGCGTGAACCAATGGCGAAAGCTTGGTACTCGAAATAGTTTCCACTTGGGCAATTGTAATAGAGATGGGCTCCAGTTTCATCCAAGCCAGCAACGAGGAGTCCTACTCCGTAAGGCCTTTTCCATGAACGTTGCGTGCAAACCTGCAAACTTTGAATTTTTAACATTTATTACGATAACCCTTAGCACAATCCTGATTCTTGAGTTCCACCCAAAATCTGAGGCAGCAATTTGACCCTTAACCATACTATATAAACACAATACAAAAGGGAAAACATGAAGCCACAATCTTAAGGCTTCGTTTGGTTCTTCCTCTTCTTTTATAAAAGGCAATTTTAGAAACAATTGTAAAGAGAATGGAGTTTTATAACAGAGAAGCAAATATCAAAAAGCTTTTCAAAACAGTAAAAAAATGAAGTTTCCTATAAAAAAACTTTTCTATAGAAACGTCCCATCTAAACAGTGACAAAAAAAAAAACTCCTTCCTAAACTGAAAAGAAAAAAAAAACGCTGAAACAAATGAGGCCGAAGATACAATAACAATCTGAATAAAATGATGCAACCAATTGCAATGATGATCTTTACCAAATGAAACTAGAATAACCATATAAGGAAACATGCTTATCCTTAATTAAAACTAAAAGTCAGCATAAACAATCAAAAGATGGAAAATTTCAAAATTAATCTTAAGAAAGAACATATAAGCTGATCAAATAAAGTTGCAACTACCATTAGCTAAATCGTTAAAAATAGAAAACTCCAAGAAAACTAGCATGCAAATGCTCCAACAATGCTCCAGCTTTCATCTATCATCAATATTCAAGGTAGGGAAAGTATACGGGGTGCACAGAGAGATTTAGCAGCCATTATTTAGCACACAACAGTGTTAATTCTATAACCGGTTTAGTTTGGAAATAAACAATAGTAAGAACAATTGTGTGTTTCAAATGCATTAAACTTGAAACAATCATTTGGATCTATATATATTTCTGCAACTACACATAATACATGAAAAAAAAAACCTTTAGAATTTACTAAATTATCGATTAATACCTGCAAAATAAAAAATGTATTTTAGCAAAATACATTGATGGAAAAGAAATTGAACAATTTAAGGGTTTTTTATTTAAGTATGAAATTGACCACAAAATTGCTTAACTTAATGTAGGATGTTAAAGATTCATTGAGCTATTTGGATGAAGTTCACAGTCTTAAAGTACATAGGAAGTTCTATGTTTCAAAACAAGAATAGGAAAGCTTTGAAGTAAGTTTTTTTTAGTAGATCATGTTTTGGCAAAACCCTAAGCAAGAGCTAAAAGTTCATGAAAGACAACAAAATAGCATGATCATGATGAAGATAGACAATAACTTAGTAAAACACATGTAGAATACCATAATCATATGTTGTGATAGGGTAGGGGAATCATAATATGAAAACTTAAAATTTGATAATACTGTTAAACGTGTATGGACTAATTGAGGAAACTACCAGCAAGGATCCGTTAGGATCATCAACACAGTAAAGAAACTCAAGGAAGAAGACGGCTTGATTTTAGGTAGAATCACTTATGTATTTTACTGTAGTGAGTAGAGGTATATAAATACACCAGTAATGCAAAGAAGTTAAAAGTCTATACTACCCTAGATAGTTACATAAAGTCAAAAAGAGAAAGCTGCTTGATTAGAGTTGAGGCGTCGCGGTTGTTAGTTGGTGCTCAGAGTAGTGGTGGATGAAGACTGCTTGTCACCGTCCATCAAGCTGATGGATGGAACAACCATCAACTTGGTACGAAAAGATTGGAACTTGGAAACATGGAGAGACTTTGTGAACATGTCTGTGATTTGATCCTTAGTTGCTATGTGTTGAACGGCGATTTGCTTGGTTTGAATAATGTCCCGGACATAATGATGATCGATTTTAATATGTTTAGTCCTGGCATGAAAGATTGGATTGCAGGCAATGGACATTACCGAGATATTATCACAGAAGATGGATGTTTGCTGTAAGGATATGTTAAAATCATGGCAAAGTCAGCAAATCCATATGAGGTCAGCGGCAATTGTAGCAAGGGAATGGTATTCTGGTTCGATAGATGACCGAGCAATTGTAGTTTGTTTCTTAACAGACCAGGCTATGAGTGGTTTGCCGAGAAAAATACAATATCCAGTCGTCGATTTACAATCAACGGTATCACCGGTCCAATCCGAGTCAGAGAAGGTAGTTAGCTCAAATTCAATTTTTGGAATAAAAAGACTATAGTCAATTGTTCAACATAGGTATCTTAGTACCCGTTTGAGCAGCTGGTAGTGTAATAGAAGTGGTTTATGCATTTGTTGACAAAGTTTGTTAAATGCAAAAGCAATATCTGGCCTGACCGAGGACAAGTATTGGAGGGAACCTACAATTTGGCGGAATAATGATGGTTGAGCAAATGGTTGTTGGAGGGATGGGTCGGTGGGGAATTTATTTGGGAGGGGTGTTTGGATTGGTTTACAGTTTGTCATGGATGCGATATGGAGGAGCTCTTGGATATAGGAGTTTTGTGTGAGATGAAATCCTGTGGAGGTACGAGTGAAATCGATGCCGAGAAAACGAGAAAGATGACCAAGATTTCTTATTTGAAATTTGTTGTGTAGATTTGTGATGAGAGAGGAAATGAACGATGAGTTGTTGTCGGTGATAAGGATGTCATTGACATAGATAAGTATGTATACGATGATGTTGTTTTTAGATAGGAGAAGGAATGACGGGTCGGCGCTGCTAACTTGAAAGTTTTGACTGCTGAGATAGCTAGTTAGAGTAGCAAACCAAAGACGTGGAGATTGTTTAAGGCCATAGATTGCCTTGCGAAGGAGACAGACATGATTTGGGAATTGAGGGTCGGCAAAGCCGGGTGGTTGAGCCATGTAAATGGTTTTGTCAATGTTACCATGAAGGAAAGCATTAACAACATCAAGTTGAAACACTTGCCAATTGTAGTGAAGAGCTACAATAAGAAAGACGCGAATGGTAGGAAATTTGACAACAGGACTGAACGTTTCGAGATAGTCTATACAGTATTCTTGTTTATATCCCTGGGCCACTAGGCGAGCTTTGTGATGGGCTATGGAGCTATCGGCAAGCCGTTTGATTTTGAAAATCTATTTGCACCCAATTATTTGATGATTAGAAGGTGGAGAAACTAGGGACCAAGTTCCTTGAGCTTGTAGTGCGTTGAACTCATAAGACATTGCATTTCGTCAATGGGAGGATTTACAGGCTATGGTGTAGGAGGTAGGGGTTGATTCGGTGATGGGAGTAAGGTTCAAAATTTGGCGTGGCTTTAGCGAGCCAGTTTGAAACCTTGTGATCATTGGATGGTGTGGTATTTTGGACTGGGAAGTGGTGGGGCTGGATGGAGAATTTGGATTTAGTGGTGGGTATGGAGTTTGAAGACGTTGTTGGTGTGGAAAGAAAACGGACAGCAAGTGAAGACTGAACAGGGGAGGAGGAGATTGTAGGTTGGTGGAAATTTCGAGTTTCTGTGGTAGAAATTGGGTTGGTAGGAGGAAAAGGAATTATAGTTTCAGTAGGTGTAGAATGTTGTGTTGTATTCGGAGTAGATATAGTTGAAGGAAAGTTGTGTTCGTCAAATGTAACATGACGAGAGACATAAATTTTACCTGTAATGGGATCATAACATTTATAGCCTTTTTGTTGAGTGGTGTAGCCGAAGAAGAGATAGGGAATGGAATGCGGCAAAAGCTTATGTAGAGTATAGGGGCAAAGCCAAGGGTAGCAGTGACAACCGAATATTCTCATGTGGTAATATGTTGGTTGAATGTTATAAAGAACTTCATATGGTGATTGGTGGGAATTATGAGAGGAAGGAAGTCTATTTATAAGGTAAAGTGCAGTATGGAGTGCCTCAGTCCAGAAGTGAGAAGACAGTTGAGCATCTATTAGAAGAATTCAGACAGTGTCGAGGAGGTGGCGGTGTTTGCGTTCAGCGATGCCGTTTTGTTGAGGGGTATGAGGACATGTTAATTGATGTGTAATACCTATATTTGAGAAGAAAGATTTTAAGGTAGTATTAACAAATTCACCTCCGCCATCGAATCTAATATTACGAACTGAGGAATTTAACTGTTTTCAATAAATTTAATGAATTGAATTAATAAGAGCGGAACACTAGACTTGAATTTAAGAAGAAAGAGCCAAGAGTATCTTGTGAAATCGTCGACGATTAATAAGTAATAACGATAGCCATCATAAGAGAGAATCGGGGAAGGTCCCCAAACATCCATATGAAGTAGTTGTAAGAGAGAACTAGATACATGGTTTGAGGGGGAGAAGGGGAGTCTGTGACTTTTTGCTAATTCACAGGAATTACAAGAACCACTAGGAAGAGAATTACATGTAGTAGAAAGCTGCTTAATCAAGGTTTGAAGAACTTTGGAGTGGGGATGACCCAAACGGCGATGCCAGGTAGTAGTGGGAGAACTGTGGATGGGAGAGTTGATAGTAGTTGTGGCCCGACTGGAGTGGTTTGAGCTGGGGTAACGGAGATGGGGTAGAGGCCATTTTGGCAAGGACCGCTGAGAAGCGTTTGATTGGTCGTCTGATCCTTAACATGAAAGACAGAGTTATCAAATATAATATAGCAATGGTTGTCATTTATAAGTTTAGAAATAGAAAGAAGACGATGAGTTAAGTTGGGAACATGAAAGAGGGAATTAAGAGTGATCTTACGAGTGGGAGTGGGTAGTAGCCCGTTACCAAAGTGTTGTATGGGTAGAGGTGTACCATTGCCAACCAGCACGTGATCCTTACCAGTATAAGGTTGTTGAAAGGGTAACATGTCCGGTGTAAGATGAGCTGTAGCGCCGCTGTCGAGGTACCAGGGAGCAGAATCGGTATTGGAGTTGTTGGCTAGTAATGCGACTTCAGTAGAGGGATTGGGAGAGTTGTATTGAAAGTTTCCTCTATGCCAACAGGTGATGGCCGAGTGACCGGTCTTACCGCAAATTTGACATTGGCCATCAAAACAATTTGGTATGGGATTGCGATTTGAACTAGATCCACGGTCACGGCCTCTGTAGTTGTTGAATCTGCCACGGCCGCGTCCTCGGTTTGTAAACAAAGTGAGTGTGGGATCGGGCGGAGATGGTGCTGTAGCGAACCATAGCTCTTTAACCACATCAGTTGTTTGATGGACTTCTTCACTTCTAAGCAAGGAATACAGATTGTTCAAACTGATCGGTTGAAGGGAGGATCTAATGAAGGTCTTAAAAGATTGATAAGTAGGAGGTAGACCATTTAAAATATAATGCAAAACGTCTTCATTGTCGACAGATCCTCCAGCGACATTTATGTTGTCGACGAGAACTTTCACAGAGGCAAGGTATCCAGTCATTGTCTTGTTTTGCATAGATAATGAGTGTAACTCATTTTTCAACTGAATCACTCGAGATCGATTTGTGGAGTAAAATAGTTGTTCGAGCGTCTTCCAAATGGATGCGGTGGTATCGAGATTCAGCACATAAGGGAGAATAGACGTCGAGATGGTAGAAACAGGGCAACGAACAAGTTTTGATCTACCAGCGTCCAAGAAGAAAACTAAGGATTTAAAGTAAGCTGACCGGCGGCGATGAGCAACTGTTTGGGAGGGCATGGTTGTGAACCATCAAGATAACCAAAGAAACTATTGGCGGTGAACAGCTTTTGAATGGCCGAATGCCAAGTTGGGTAGTTGTCCAGAAGGAGTTGGACATTGATAACATTCCTGATGTTAGAGAGCATCGGTGCTTATCTGATTTTCATGAGTGACTGCCGGTGTAGTAGACGCAGTGGAAGCGGGTGTCGAATCACCCATTTCGGACAAGAATGAGAGCCGCTGGGCGAGCGGCTCTGATACCATGAGGAAACTACCAGCAAGGATCCGTTAGGATCATCAACGCAGTAAAGAAACTCAAGGAAGAAGACGGCTTGATTTTAGGTAGAATCACTTGTGTATTTTACTGTAGTGAGTAGAGGTATATAAATACACCAGTAATGTAAAGAAGTAAATATTCTATACTACCCTAGACAGTTTACATAAAGTCAAAAAGAGAAAGATGCTTGATCAGAGTAGAGGCGCCGCAGTTGTTAGTTGGTGCTCAGAGTAGTGGTGGATGAAGACTGCTTGTCACCAATAAGAATTCATGGAATTTTCACTCCACTTTTATGGTTCCCAAAATAAAACAACTGAAAATCAATCAAGCGTGTTATTTCGGCCACCACATCATATTTAAAAAACAAAACAAACTGAAATATATTGAGCGCCAGACTGTAGAGCAATGGAAAGAACAAAATGGCTTAATCTGCGGAACTTACTAAATTATAGAATCAAAGTTGACCAAAAAGATCTTACGAGCTCGTGGCAGGTCAAATCTAATATATCCCTAATAGCCAATAATTTACAGGGCACTGGATAAAATCCTCAATTGCATGAAAACTTGAAAACAAATGGCACCGCCCTAATACGGCTTTAAAGTTTCTAAATTAATTACCCTTACTCAAGACTGAAATGCAAGCGACGATCAGCACAACTAGGAAACAGGATTCACTTTACAAACATATTCTCTTGACAAAGGATCCACATACCTAGCCTAATTTGCCTGTGGATCACCAAAGCCTAAGCACCAAATCAACGATCAAGCAGTAACAATCCCACTTTAGAATCAAATTTTCGGGACAGATCAATTCAGTTTCACTTAAACAACAAAAACATTGAAGAAATAAAAACATTAACAGTGACAATTAGAAAACCTGAGCTTTGTCGGCGAGCTGGACGACGAGGCGGGAGATGGGGAGTGGGGATTCGTAGACGAAGGAGTGGTTGATACACTCGTTGCGAAGGTAGCGGGAGAGGACGCGACCATCGGCCGTAAGGCCGGCGATAGCGACGCCGATGTGGTCATCCACTTTAAATATTTTCTTCTGGTGAGAGGAAAGCTCCGAGGTGGCCTTGTTCACAGTAGCCAGAACGATGTGCGTCGCAGAACGTAGCCCGATCGCAGCCGATCCCTGCTTCACTGCCTCCATAGCGTATTCCACTTGGAAAAGCCGCCCCGCAGGGCTCCAAGTCGTCACATCGGTATCGTATTGGTTCCGAAACATTCTTTCCTCTGATTCCTCTTACTTCTAACACGAAAGGTTATCAAACTCGGCAGCGGAGGATTCGCTTGAGAGGTGGATCTGCGATCTTTCAACACCGCCGAACGCTGCAGTGTCGGCCAAGAAAATGGAATTGCACGGAGAAGTCTCCGCTCCCGAAAATCGTAGGGTTATGAGGAGTGATTCTGATTTTTTCTAAAGCCGTCTTTGACGTGTCGCACTTTGGTTCCTTGGACAAGCTGAAAGCTGTTCAATGTTACTGAAGGATATCCAAATACTAAACTAAAAATAATTTTATAAAGACAAAAATTTTAAAATTATGATGAAAAGTAATATTTCAAACACAATATTTTGTTACTACAAAATAAATCAAAAAAGAATTATTGTCAGGCGACGGTGTCGAACGCAATCGGCAGGCGACGAAAGTCAGAATAACCATAGTCAGGCAACAGAGGTTGGAAGTACAGTAGTCGGGTGACGGAGGTCGGAAGAATAGTAGCGGGTGATTGAGGTTAAAAATCATAATCAATAGGTGACATAGGTCAAAAGAACTGTAGTCGGCTGACAATGGAGGTCAAGCAGAAACCTATCGATGGTAGTAGGGCAGGTTCGATGGTCATGTTCGGGCTGAGGTCCAGCAACATGGGTTTGCTGGGGAGAAGCTTGGGTAAAGTTCTGTGATTCTTCAAGCTTCAAAGTTCAATTGAATATCTAGCTCAAGATCCAAGCCTCCTAAAGTCTCCTTCATGCAGAGAGTCGATGTCTATTTATAGATCTTGAGAGTGACATGCTATATAAATATAGAGTTGATCCATAGCAAATTCAAAGTGATCCATTTGATGGCCCATATTGATTCCCTCGATTATATAGTTTTCTTTTAGCATTTAAATGCCTTAATGATATCATAATTAAGTGGTCTTCAGCTCATTAGATTTGTCTTAATGAGCCACTCGATTTGACTATAAACATGCTATATTTGGATATCATTTGATCATCCAATTATTATTCTGAAGCTTCCAAATATACTTCAAGCCATTGATTTAGACTTATTTGGGCTCTATTTAAACCAATTTTGGTATCGTTCGATTTGTCTCATCAATTTTACTATAAGTTTCGTAAAATCATGGTTAAGATAATATCTCATTTAACTTTGCAAGTTTCTAAGTAAGATGTGTGTTAAGATTCATGCTTGATCAAGGTGATTTTTCATGTTGTATCAAGGCTTATATCATTAAGCATGAATTCTATTTTCACAGTGTTATTACAATTTCAAGCATTCAAAATTTTTACTAGCACAATTTTTTATTTCAATGAAAAGAAATACATGGAATGATGAATTAATTAATTAATTTACTTACTCATATACATATATATATATATATATA
>NW_021319138.1:103069-106702 GCF_001605985.2 Dendrobium catenatum | reverse complement strand
CTCTTCAAAATATCTGATATTTTAAAAATGATTTTCTCTCTCCTCAAAACGAGCTGATTTTTCTTAAATCATAAAGCTGATCGGCCCGGCCGATCGCCAAATCGTCCCGGGACGATCAGACCAAAATCATCGGCCTGGACGGTTCCCAGAACTATTTTCAGGCCAATATTTTGAACAGTACAGATCGGCCTGGACGATCTCACTATCGTCCCGGACGATCCTGGGAGGAAAATCCAAGTCAGAGAGGAACAGTAAGGGAACGAGGTCTCACAAACTCACCCTAGAGGGATTCGGTCCTCTTAGTAGCTTTCCTTAGCTAAGGCCATTCACCTTCTATGTATGTCTTATTCTAAGCTATATGGAGCGGACACCTTAATGTGGGAAGGTGGTGGGTTAGATCACCATATGAGATCAACATTGTGGATGATGGGATGTCTTAAGATTCTTAGAAGAGTAAGGCTATATCTAGCAGAGTTCAATTTTGTGTGGAATAAGGTTTGGACAGATTTAGTGGTCTAGCAACCCAATTTCAGCAACTAGTCCAAAATTTAGAACCCTAGATTCTACCCACTAGATCTCACACTCCAGAAGTCCAAATGAATTAAAAGTAAATTTCAAATGGGAACATGTCTTCTTATTATCTGAAGATTTTTGTGAATTTCGGTAGAGGTTTAATATTTTTTCTCCAAAGTTTCTCCAAAACTATGTTTGAAATCTTCCTCTTTGGTAGCAAGTTGAATTAGACTAAATTTTTTAATACTTGTGAATAAGAACCTTAATAAATGTTTGAAAATTAAAGGGAGGGATGTCTACTACAGATCAATATTTTTTATTAAATTTAGAGGAATTTAGATTATCTAATAGAAAGCAAAGTTGCAATTAGGTCTGTTGTAACCTAATTTGGTCGATTATAACAAAATCCTTAATTTGATTCCTTTAATTGATAGAAAATTTTGATTTTGATTTATGTATAGTAGGGTAGGATAGATAGAACATAACTCAAAAGAATATTCTAGAAAATAAAAAAAATAAATAATATTCTACAAGTCATTAAAGTAAATATCCTAGAGAGAATCATCGAACCCTATCCAGCATGACTAGCCATTAAGCTCCAACCATAGCGACTCTTCATCCAATTTCAGCTACAAAGATCATTAACTTCTTCATTCCACTATTTAAAAGTCTTTAAGACAAGAATAAAATTGAATTTGAGATAGGGGCACTAGTGTAACCACCATATAATCACATCAATTCCTCCCTCCTTTGCAATACTTACCTAGCCATTACTCACAATCGTAGGCCAGCCATTCCACTTCAACTTAGCTAATTAATTATGTTAATTAAATGGATAATACATAAATATTCATAATATAGAGCCAAGGTTCACATAACTTTAATCATAATTTTAATAAAAATACAAACAAATAAAGATAATAATAAAAATACTCTAATTCTTGATGTCCATTTTCATTTTTCTTCTAGTAAGAGGTCCTCCTTTCTTTAAACAATATGTCCTAGCCGTCAATCTTGTAATTGGACTTCCCTTCTCTTTTAGCTCCATATGCTAAACCACACTATGAAGCCTATGATCGTGACTCTATTGACTAAATTCATCCCTAGCTCACAAACACATTCGTCCAAAAGACTTGTCGTTTACCTCGAGGTACTAGCCTTCATAGATTCAATCCAAACACTCACTGTTGAAGACTCACCCTAGGCACTCACCCCCAAAGTACTCACAAGGGTCTTCATCCCCAAGCCATGTAAGAGGTAGAGAGTCAAATGTGCACCTTTTAGCCAAGTCCACGCACTATATATGTATGTACTTAAATCAAATATTATTTATTCATTTTTGTTCTTCATCTAGTGTTAGTTTAAAAGTTTTTATGTTTTAAGATATCCACTTTTACTTCAAAATTTCCTAAATATATGATTTTGTGCAAGAAAATTCAAAGAAAAGACTTGAAAAATGAAGAAAAAACTAGCACCGTGGCATTGGACTTTGGAGTCTATATCTAGTGTTAGTTTAAAAGTTTTTATGTTTTAAGATATCCAATTTTACTTCAACATTTCCTCAATTTATGATTTTGTGCAAGAAAATTTAAAGAAAAGACTTGAAAAATGAAGAAAAAAACTAGCACCGTGGCATTGGACTTTGGAGTGCCATGTCATTTAAGAACAAAATTTGACTCCAAGAATAGAGAGCAAAGTATCACAGTATGCAAGTCCAAGCATTGCAGTGCTAGATCACCACAATGTTACAACATTGTCTAGGTCGCTGCATTGGAGTTGTTATTTCATTTATTCTTAGGAAACAATACATCAATTCAGTCAAAGCACCGAAGTGGAGCACCTCATCAACACTATAACTTTAGTTCATTTTAGGAGTACCATAATGCTACTACTCTAAACACTGCATCACTAGAGTCAGTTATTTATTTTTTTTTATATAAATAATATGGCAAAACTATTGAAAGAGGCTAGTCATTTTAACATTTGTACTTAGTCTAGGATGGGTCCAATATGGAGTGTGTGTGAGAACAAAGGGGTGGAGGATCAGGGGCAAAAGAAAGTGCTTACATTGCTATTAAAATGGGATATACTAGTTTTATCCTTCTTTTTTTCCCACTTTTGTACTTAATTTTAAATTTAAATGAAGCTTTTTATGTTTATGATGATTGCAATGTCATGCTAATTCAATTTATGGGCTTATATATATTTAGAATGCATGCATATGTAGATAAGATATCAGTGCTTTTAAATTATGTAATGTTGTATCTAGTTTCTTCGATCTTCATTTTATTTTTGTACAAGTCATACAAAAAGTTAAAACTTAGTTTGATATATATCCTTGATGAAGGCATAGTGTAATAGATTAGGAGAATTAGAAAAGAGATCTTCCATGTATAGACATATGTTGGATAGAACTTTAGAATTGTTAAGGTGATTGTTTCATTGTAATGAAGGGGATCTTTGCTAGAAATTCTGACAAACTCGACAGAGATGAGGAGTTACATACGCTCTAATTAATAGTACCAATTAGTTAGATCAATCTATGTGCTCGTAGTTTAGGGTATTTCAAAACATAATTTTTCATAATCAGTTTTAGTTGCTTACTTTCATAAGCATAACCCTTTAATTCTTATAGTAAGATAAATTTAGCAATTAGTTGAAGTAGTAATAAAGAAATTTTTGATATCATTCAAATTCTCATGGGATTGATACTTAACTCATCTTATATTACTTGACATGACACATGCACTTGTGTAGTATCCATAATAGCCCTTAAGTGTAGGGTGAAGTGTTCAAATAATCAAGGTTTTGACATCGTTGCCAATGATATGGAAATGTTGTATCTTTATCTGCTTTATATTATGACACATACAAACCACACACAATTATTCTTTTGATTATGATTTACTAAGTTATGGTGCGTTCTATGAAAGTATATTATCATGCAAAATAATAAAGTGATGAGAAAAGTTTCATTCCCATGAGGATTTGAATTAACCTAAAATCACACTAGTATTGCCTATAAGAATCGCTATATACTTATCAATTGATTACAAGGGTGATGCATTTGAATATATATATATATATATATATATAAAGAGAGAGAGAGAGAGAGAGAGA
>NW_021319138.1:61133-102969 GCF_001605985.2 Dendrobium catenatum | reverse complement strand
ATACTTGAACTCGATATGTTAACCACATATAATGAGCTTCAAAAAGCCCAGCAGGTCACCTAATACCTATAACTGAAATCAAAGCACGGTATTGAAACAATATGCATGTCAGTCAATCAAATCCATAACAGTTAATTGCACATGATCAGTGAATCTATGCAGATACGAAAAAATCAGTAATCAATGCGTGATCGATATTATCTATGTCCATAGTATCAATGAATCAATATCAATGAATCAATATTATCTATGTCCATAGTATCAATAAGTCAATGCAATATCGATATCCATATCAGTATCATTATCAATATCAATGAAATCGTACAGTAACAGTAAACCCGTAAATCCATCAGTAAATCCATTCAATAATAAATCAATTCAATATAATAAATCCGTCAATATCAATAAATCAATAAATCCATTCACTAACAATAAATCCGTCGATAAAATCCATCAATATCAATCATGCGTAGGGTAATCAATAAATCAATCAGTAATCAATAGATCAATTCATATCAGGAAATTCATACAAGGCAATGTCAATAAAATCCATAATGAGATCAATAGATCAATACTGTACACATGCAATTTAATACAATAGTCTTACTGAACAAGTACAATCACTGGTTATTAAGGAATTTTTCGAGTCAATAATCCATAGTGTTGTTGTAGAAATCCATAGTGCAGTTGTAGAATCCATAAATATATCCGTTGGCTTAATAAGAGTCGTCACTCTGTGCCCGTCGGCTACCCGTCGGCATAATAATCTCCTTATGACTCCCAATCGTTATATCTATGATCAATAGAGGATATCTCCAAACCCTTTTTAAAAGAAAGCCCGTCGGCCCACCATCCTGTACAGGTCAAGTCAATCTCCAACCAATGGTTCAACCAGTCTTCACTTGTCTTTCAGTAACAATAATAATAATTCAATCATATATTCACATTCGTATGCATATTCAATCATCCAAATTATCAATTCAGAAAATCAGAGGTCGTACGAGAAATCGGCGGTATAACGGCAGTACACGGAATGTACACAGAAATCACAAATTCAGAAAATCACCAAATTACCATAAATCGAATAAAATAACGTTACAAAGCTTTACTTGTAATGAAGCAATATTTTTCAACATCCTGATAATTTTCTATTTGATAAAAATCACACAGAACTCAAAATAACCGGTAGAAACTTTGTAGAAAATACTCAAATCGTGTAAAAAATATCATATCAGAAACATATCAAAAGTTGTGCGGTACAACTTTCGTCAATACAAAATTATGCACGTTTTTTCGGTAACGGAAACACAAAACTGAGCACAGAAATATCAAAACTCAAAATCATCGAAATCAGAAATAGGATTCAGATTCCTTACTGCGAGACAAACAAATCTTCCAACTGCATTGTCGGACGAAAAGCGCTCCGCGGCCTCCGAAATAAGGCTTCTTCTTTCTCTTTCCTTCTCTTTCTCTCTCCTGCCTTTTCCTCTCTTCAAAATGATCCAAAATATCTCAAATCGGATACTTATCAAGCAGGATCGTCCAGGACGATGCTCAGATCGTCCTGGGACGAACTCCTCTGGACACGGATCGTAGAGACGAAAATTAATTCCAATTATTTCGTCCCTGGACGATGCTCTCTGTTCGGTTCGTCCTGACTCTTATAGGTTCGTCCAGACGAAAATGACAGATTCTTCACAATTTTCTTCAGTTCGTCCGGGACTAAGGTCAGTTCGTCCGGGACTAACAACACTAAAAAAATCAGCTTTTTAAGGGTTTTACAAGTGCTTTCTTTGAGCACCTACGATGAGCTATCGAGTTAGAAGATCCCTCAAGGATACTATCGACTCACACTTGCCCTTGGAGGATACCCAAAGCATCTTGGATCTTCTTCATGATTCACTCTTTCATCATATGCAGGTCACATGGGTAGTGAATTTGGCGTTCTCTATGTATATTGAAAGCTATTATATAAGTCACTCATTGTGTTGGGCCTATCTTCTCATCCTTGGCATCAATCTACACTCATTATATTGCACCTAAGAAGATGTTGAATATGAATTTATCCATCGATAATATTCGACTAGCAGGTCAACCCGATGAGCTAAAACCTATACAAGAATCGAGAGTGCAATGAGACTAAAGAGATCAAAGAAAAAAAGAACTATAGATCTCATACAAAAGAAATTCAGGGGTCCCCCCAACTACACCTCATCACCCTTTATTTAACAAGACTGCATTAAAAATAATTTACAAACCACACATAATGTCAATACAATGCTCTTATTAATTCAAACACATGCCACCTATTGATAGGCTGGAGGGGGATGAAGGCAACGAGCAGGCTCAATGATGATGAATAGGCCCTGATGAGTCTACGAGTGTTGTTGATAATGAGAATAGAATAGAATATCTTAGGCTGCCATGAGGAAAAAGGCAAATGATTTATGGCAATAATGGAGAGCTTTAAGCCAAAGAGAAAAAATTGAATTGTGTGAGAAGTCCTATTGCCAAATCAATTAAACTATTCATAGCATGGGAAATTTGCTTCACCACATCAAAATGAAAGATAATAAAACTGAAGCATCATAGATAATTGATACTAAATGTCACTAGCAAAGTTTCTATCTAATACAAGTGTAGATTTTTTTTTTTCATATATATATATATATATATATATATATATATATATCATTTTAGTGACTAATGATTCTTTGTACTTAATACATAATACATTTATAAAATATCATCAATATCTTATATAATGCGAATTATTCTTAAACAGAATTAGGTTGAAGTATGGATGATTTGTTTGAAAAAAAAAAATCAAAATGATGTAATTGATTAATTATTCAATTTCTACAAAATGTATGGTGGAGTTGCCTTGAATTTGGCTCGACCTCTATTTGTTCATTTGTCCTATATGTAATTTGGATCATAAAAATTTATTAATAACTTGCAAATGATTCCTAAAAAATTTTCTTCATAAAATTTGTATGGGAATGTGTTGCGTCGAGCACAACGGCGATGATTCTCTATAATTTGAGCTATAATCATGAGGAAATTGAGTGAAAGTGATGTGAACATAATTATAATCATATAAAGTATAGTATAATATATTATTATATCAAAATTCATGTAAATAATTTAACTAATCCAATGGATTCAAATTTTAAGACTAAATTACTTAATTATAAGATAATATATAATAAAAATAATTAATCTAATCAATCATATATACATATGGAATTTTAAAGAAACATGCATGTAAATCTTTGTAAATTAATCAATATGCAGAATAATTAATTAATAATCATTAATGATTTCAAAATTAATTTTAGTTATCTTATTTAATATATTAATGATTGATTATTATCAGAAAATCTAAATCAAATCATTCTATTTCGTCACCTATTCCATAAATCCATAATATATTAAATTGCATATCATTTTTATAAATTGAAAATTTTGACCAATTTAAAAAATAATCATGATTTTATTTTCCATAATAAAAATTCCTACAATATTACATTTTGATAAATTTAAAATATTAATATTATTTATTCTTTTTAAAAATTGGAAATGTTCTCCCATTCCATAATATTTTGATATATACAAAATATTATTTATTAGTTTTTTTATACTTTTAAAAATATTAATTTTACTATTCAAACTATTGATTTCTAATTTCCTTCAATCAAGAGATAGAATATAACAAATTTTATTTATTATAATTTAATGTCTGGTTGATAATTCTATCATGTTATCATTTATTTAGATATACATGATGACACTGAAGCATTAATCCCATGTGGTAGAAGGGGGATGAATGAGGAGATGAATTATATATACATAGAGAGAGAGAGAGAGAGAGTAATTATAGAGGAAAATATAATATTAGCATGTCTATATATATAATATGTCATGATATGAAAATATTTGTCCAATATAGGATGAAATTTTCTATGAATTTTAGAACATTTACATTGCTTTTGAAAACAATGATAACTATCATTGTGTTATATTATGTATTTACTAAAAAGTCAAATAATTTAGTCCAAAATACTTCATATTTTAAGAAAATATCATTTTATATTGATATATTTATCTTATCATAATATAATTATTGTAGAGAGAGAAAAGGAGAGAGTAATGTTGAATTAATAGAATTCACTCTTGCTTATTTTGGCCATATAATTTAAATGTCAACTAGATTCAGGCCTTCTCTCCCATTCACTCCATACCAAGCGTTTCAAAGAGTACAAAACTTGGAAGAAAATCTTCTTCCTTCAATGCACTAAAGCTAGACCCTAATACATTACCACACAATTTATTTCCATTCATTCCCCCATATCTTCCACTACATCGATCTCAATCACCAATCCATGGACTCCTCCTCCTTGCCTATCAAGGCCATCCACTCCTTTCATGCCGGTGAGCGCAATCTCTATACTCGTCTCATCTTCGATCTCTACATCGACCCCTCCTGCTCCCTCCACCTCATTGCCTTTTGGCTCTGGCTTGAGGAAGATGGCCACCACAAAAACCTCATCAACAAAATCGCCTCTATGACCAAAAGCTCTCTCCGCTCTGCCGCCCACACGGCCCTCTCCTTTCTTGACGCCCTCCTAACCAATCCCAATCCAAATTCCTTTCATGCAGGTGAGCGCAATCTCTATACTCGCCTCGCCTTCGATCTCTACATCGACCCCTCCTGCTCCCTCCACCTCATTGCCTTTTGGCTCTGGCTTGAGGAAGATGGCCACCACAAAAACCTCATCAACAAAATCGCCTCTATGACCAAAAGCTCTCTCCGCTCCGCCGCCCACACGGCCCTTTCCTTTCTTGACGCCCTCCTAACCAATCCCAACCCAAATCCCACTTCTACCTCCTTCCAAAAAAATGCCATCAATGGAATACACTACTATCTTTCTAATGTATGTTACAAAGCCCTCACCGACCTTCACGAGAAGGCAGCGAGCCAAGTAGAAGCACGGCGGGGAGTCGAGATGATAGGTCATGGTTTAAGTTGTGTTTACCTAAGTGAAGTGGATGGATTGCTTTATGTGCCTCATGGTGAAGGCTCTAGTGGAAATGAAGCTAGAAGATATGACAAATCACAGATGATTGGCTTGAAAGAAGAAGTGAAGCCTTGGATATCGTGTTTTTATACAGAAGATCAGAGAAATAAAGAATCATTTATGCATGCAAAGCCAGGAGGAGAATATCGCAGCGACATTCCACGTGAAGAGAGGATGCTTTTTGTCACCTTTTCTAATGGATATCCGCTTACAGAAGAGGAATTGTATAGTTTCTTCATCAGGTAAACATATATATATTTATTCTTTATTAATTTTTTTTTTTTTTTTTTTTACATTTTCCTATGATTTGATTTTAATTCTTTAACCATCATCACAGCTCCACGGTCTATAACCATCATCAATTTTCATCCTATTGATTTTCCTTTTTTTTTTTTTTTTTAATTTTGATTCTTGTTAGGCATAGAGTGTTTGTGTATATATATCTTATAGGGAAAATTTTTTCTAAGGAAATATATTAATAAAATAATTGGTTGTACATTGATCACTAATTAATGAAAGGGTGTGAATGAGTAGAGCCGAGCTCGAGTCACCTCTAGTTTGAGCTAGAGTTTGATTAATTAATCGAGTTCAAGTTGGCTTACGAGTCTGGTTATTCACTAAGAAAGAGAGAAAATAATTATGATTTAAGTAATTATTATAGTAAAATGATTAAAAATTTTAGATTTAATGAAGAATAATTTAATAGAAAAAGGAGAGTTTTTTAACAGTATTGTAGTTAAAAATCTTGAATGCTAATAAATTTTAAATGCATTTTATACTAATATTTTTTTAAACGAGTCGAGTCAGGCTTTCTCAAGCTTGACTCGTAAGCCCGTCGAACTCGACTCACGTGTCAATAATTTATCGAGTCAAAATAATGACAATTTTGATATTGTAAATTATTATGAGGATTTTTAGCATATTCTTAATTGGTGCCATAACAATGCTACAAATATTCTATTGCAAACATTGGTAAGAGTAAGAATAGTAAAATGCAAAAGTGCATTAAGTTTTACAAATTTCTTGTTCTTGCCACTCTTACAAGCATGTGAAAAAGTACCATCAATAGTTTCACCAAGAAATATAAAAGGAGGTAAGTAATTGGTAGTAGGATCATCAACATATTCATTAGATTGAGGAGTGCCAATGTAAGTAATCTAAGGGGTAATTTAAATCATTTTTAATATAGAAGGGTTACTAGTTCTAACATATGAGGTACTTACATCCCAAAATTGTATTAGCTTATCAAAATTATGATAAAAATGGGTCATTTCTTCCATTCTTTATTTTGGGAAGGAATATATTCTTGATGAAAAATAACAAATGTTTTTTTTTTTTATTTGAATTTCATATGTAGTGTAAAGAAAGATTCATTAGTATCAAATCTAACACATGATATTCTATTTATTATAGATGTCTATCTCAACAAGAATATAAGAAATTGACAATCAAGAAGTTAAATTCATAGGTGTATTTACTTATACATAATTACCAAAAACTTCTCAAAGGTAAATAAATATATATGATTTATGTTCAAAAATCACAATCTTCGCAGAGAGATCTAAATCAATGATGATCAAATAATGATTAACATCAATAATAGGCGGTCATTTAGAAAGTTTAATTTAAATAAGGCTAATGGAATAAATTTTTTGAAAAAATTTTAGAGCATATCGCTATCTAGCTAACATAATAATAAAGTGAGAAAATCATATATATTGACTAGTTCGAAAAGCCAAAAGCAAACCCAAATGGGTGGAAAATCATTGGAGCACATCCGAAGAAGGATAACTTCTAGTGAATTCAATAGTGAGTGAGAGCACAAAAGGCTTATACATTTTGAGTGCCACTTTATCATAAAACGGTACAAATATTTTTTTTCCTTAAAAAGAAACGGGTTCATTATAGCTCAAGCAAGGAGAAAGGTCAATCATTAGCTAAGTTAAAGCCTCAAGAAGAATTTCATGGATGGTGAAGATACCTTTCCATAAAAGACAAACTTATTTGTGAATTTAATTAAACAAGTTAGATTGTGTTCAAGTATAGTTCATTTATCCTTGGAGAATTAACTTAGTCAAATGTGAGTTTTTCATCAAGTGCATAAAAATGAATGCTCTTAACTTTTCTTCAACAAATTCACTATAGAATATTTTATTCCAAGTGGGGTTACACATTTTAAGGAATGTGAATACTTTTGGTTAAAGGAAATCTTGACAAAACCATCATTCTTAGAAGCCTACTAATTATATATATATATAGAGGGCCATTTATTCTCTCACACATAAAATTTGAATAGCAAAGATTTATAAGTAACTAATAAATAAAAATTGTGATGGATATAGTAAATAAATACCTTTTAAATAATTTAAATCTCAGACATTCAAAATTTAAAATGGATTATTAAAAAATATTTCACGATAAATGACCCAATCTTCTAAATATATACTTTAAAAGCATCAAAGCAATCTATTTTGGTATAATATATACTCAATTAATAAGCACACATTTATTACTAATTAAATTATCTTAATTATAT
Source organism: Dendrobium catenatum (assembly GCF_001605985.2). Classification (NCBI taxonomy): domain Eukaryota; kingdom Viridiplantae; phylum Streptophyta; class Magnoliopsida; order Asparagales; family Orchidaceae; genus Dendrobium; species Dendrobium catenatum. The sequence goes on along the minus strand of NW_021319138.1, from coordinate 95,352 downwards.
CCTTCTAAAGAAGAAATTTTATTTGTATTGACAAAAATGAAATGAAATATTCACAACTCATGAGTTGATTATGAATTTATTATTTATCTCTCACATATTTAGATTGTAACTTTGGATTTGGACATTCACATGCTTTATTTCCGAAAAAAAAAAACAAGAAAATTACCTTAAGCATTCTTTGCAAAATATTAAAATATATAATTAGAATGCTTAAATTATTTGTGATATTTAGACTATATAGTTACACTATTTAGTAAATTCATTACAAAGTTCTTTATTCAATAGGGCTTCCACATTGAATAATCAATCTTTTATCTCACATTTTATTAAATAGTCAAATTATTATAAAAAATAATAAAAATCAGCCCATTTTTATTTGTTATAAAATAATAACCATCAAAATAAATTTGCAGGAGAATGATACCATCTCCTCTTGAAAGAATAAAAACTCTCTCTCTCTCTCTCTGTATATATATATATGGTAAATTTTGACAAAAAAAAAATATAATAATCATTAGTGTTTTTTTCTAAAATGGGCAGGAATTATGGTGAAGTTGAAAGGGTGAAAGTCGAGCAGGTGGGAGGAAGGAGACAGCAGCCCCTATTCGCCCAAGTTTCATTTTACTCGTTATCAACGGTATTAGCCATCCTGAATGGCCATTACAAAGCCAAATTTTTAATAAATGGAAAGCATTTGTGGGTTAGGCGTTTCGTCCCTAAGAGAAAGCATAAGCAGGCGAATGCCTTTTAATGGAACAATTATTAGGTCCGGTGACCGGACGTAGCTCTACATGCAGTCACCACTGAGTTACCCGATATTTGCTCGGTGTTTGCTCAGTATTGCTAGGTATTGCTTGGCAATAATGAGAAATATCGTTCTGTGAAGACCAATACCGAGTAATACCAAGCAATATCGAGTAATACCGAATTTTTCTAGAAAAAACTCGGTATTACTCGGTATTTGTCTTCACATAATAATATTTCTCGTTATTGCCGAGCAAAATCGACAAATACGTGGTTTTGTGTCTGCTACGTGGCATGATTTAGTGCCGGCCGAACGTAGCTCTACGTCCTTTCACCGGACCAAATAAAAGTTCCTTTTAATGATCTAATAATATGAAAAGAGTGCCTGTCTGACTTGAACTGTTTTTTGACAGAGTTACACAAAGCCAAGTTTGGCGTATATAATGTGATAGTTTTCGTTGATCATTGGTGTTTTGTGCTTTTATTCATCTGTGCCACACAATTCATTATAGGAATTAATTAATCATATTTAACGATATAGCTAAACATAATATTATACAGACAAAATTTTCAAAATAATTTTAGACTGTTTGCATGCGATCAATTTAATCATAAAGTATCCAATTGCTCTAAATCAAGAACTCAACTATACAAAATTATCTCAAAATAACTCATTATAATTCAATTTTGTATGATCAAAATACTTAGGTTTTGTTTAGAACGGCTTTTTTCATGTTTCATAAAGTAGTTTTTCCATACAAAAAATTTAAATTTTGTACTAAAAAATTATTTTAAGAAGCAGTAAAAAAATCATCCCAAATAAAGCCTAAATTGGAGTACCATACTACTCTAAGACTTCATTTGAGGCAGCTTTCTTACTGTTTTTTAAAACAATTTTTTAATACAAATTTTTTAGTTCAAAAAATTTCTATACTAAAAAACCGTTTTAGAAAACAGAATAAGAAAGCTACCTCAAATAAAGCCTAAAATTAAATTAATCATATACAAATAATCGAGAAACTATTTCCAATTTTACTCCACAAGGTAAGTGAAATTGTATTTTGGAACTATTAAATATTTCATTTAAAGATTATAGACCTAATTTAGCTCAAATAGTTTATAGCATCTGATAAGTAATTCAATGTAAGCTATCAGATTTATAATAGGCATAGCTATAAAAAAACTTACAGCAGGGTATAATTATAGACCCTTGAAAAGAAGCTGGAATCTGGGTATTTGCTCTGGAGGGAGAGGACAGCTAACTATCAGCTTACCTTTCATTGCACCTCGAAATATGGCCTGTCATCAAAGTTCATTGATACTTGAAACTGTTAGTATTATCTAAAATATACAAAATAAGTTTCTTCTTGTTAAAAAACGTCTGGTCAGGATCCAATCAACAAGCCAAAGTCGAGCCTACTCAAGGTTAAATTCTATGTCTTTGAAAGAAACTGAGCTTGCAATAGCTATCAAGGTTCTTAGATGATTTCATGTAGGAAAGCATGCCTTTAGGAAAAAGTAGGATAATAATTATTAAGGTTTCGTTTGGGACGGCTTTCTTACTGCTTTTTAAAGCAACTTTTTAATAAAAAAAAGTAACTTTAAGAAGCAGTAAGAAAGTTGTCCCAAACGAGGTAGATTACATATGTAAGGTGATATCACGCAATCCATATTAGCCAACTCTTACATAACTAGTAATGGCAACTAACCTCTACCACGTCTATGAAATCTTGCTTACATTGAAAAGAGCCCACCCATTTTGTATGATCAGCAGTCCTGAATCATCATCAATACAAATTCAGTAAATTTGAATTCATTGTATATATATACACACACACACACACAACATAGGAATGCCAAATACAACTCGGATGCATTATATTGATCTATGTTCGTAATGTGTTGATAATAATTTCTTAGTATATATAATTACTTCAACTGAAGTTAAATGTACAGTGACGGTAGAACTAGATGTTGAGTGAAAAAAAAAAAAGTACCCAGAGTCCATCTTCATGTGATGCGCATTGAAGAAAAACACAGTCGAAGGAATTAGTACTATATCAAAATACTTGGCATAAACTTGAACCTCCTCAGCATCAATATCTACTAAAGCTATAACTGCAAATTTACTAATCTCTCGAGAGGACTTCGCAAGCTGTTCAAGGAATGGGGTGGAAACAAAAAAGTTAGGAAAAGAGTAGGCAGAAAGTAATAGTTAAATATTGTAAACAAGGTAGCACCGCAGCAATAAATAACCAAAAAAAATTTTAAATACCAAGCATGATTTGAAAACAAACCAAAAAGATAAAAATGTGACCAGAACGCGTTTGCCATGATGTATAATGTGAAAATGGCGAAGAGATTCTGCATAAAGTTCAAAACATTATTTAATCCAAGAATTCACTTTCCAAAAATAAATTTAATAAGGCAAGCCTCTAATTGTCAAGGTGCAGTAATATTTTTTTTTTTCAGACTGCTTAACAATACTCATGGACGTGATTTTCTCTTTGTAATTGCATATCATTTTTAAATATGATTAACTCCTTTTCCAATTCCACTAGCGATGCATCACACTTAGAAGATTGTTCATTCAAAATGTTATCCGCCTCCACGGACTTCCATTACTATAATTTCTGATAAGGGTTTTTTATTTATAATATCTTGAATTAACTGCTAAGCTCTCCATTAAAAAAAAAAAAAAAAAAAAAAAAAAAAACTGCTAAGCTCTCCATGGTAGAGTACCTGTAACATGGAAGAGTCTCATTCTTGCTTGCAAAAATTTGGGGCTTTTCCCAACTTTTTGCTTGCATCAATTACTCTAAAAATAAACCCCAATCATAAAATATCAGATAATTTTGTCATAACAAATCCACATCCTCTCCAAAATCTTACATTATTTCTTTCAATATCATCCAAAACTAATTCATGAAATATTTGCCTCCTACAAGGCTATGACCATAGAGTTTGAAGCCTTGATGGCTTTGCTTGGATATGAAGGAAAACAAAAGCCAGATGCGACAAGCAATTGCCTCAAGCAAGATAGATGCAACAAGCCATTATTGGGGTAGGCAATTGCGATGGCAGGCGGGATTGGTTGTGGAGTTCTGGTGATTAAGGGAGAAATTCACCAAGAATTTTGCATTATCAATATATATATTTTTTCATTGGATTGTTTCTAGCCAATAATACCAGTAGAATATTGGCGAATTTTAGCACCAATAACAAGTGGAATGTCCGCAAAAAATCTGCTTGTTTTATTTTATTTTATTTTTTTTGCGGATAAATCTAACAATGTTCCACTATTTTTCTATTGTTTCATCTACCATCTATTTCACGGGTTACAAATAATGAATTATAGCAACAAGCTCGAGTCCTCTTAGATCCTGGCCACAATTTACTCTTTGAAAGAGTTTTCATCACCAAAGATGACGTAGATAAATCAACCCATAATGTTTTTTCTCCATAATGTTTTTACTCTCACAAATTGTTTGACTAAAAGTAAAATTTAGTAAATAATATAAACTTGAATTTAGTAAATCTTGAGAAAAATAAAATATGAAAAATTGTTTGGCATGACAATACTTAAATCCTAATAAAGTGTGTGGTTATTTGTTTCGAGATAGATATTTGCAACAAAAAGAACTCCAACTCTCTAAATCTTGTGAATGGTGAGATTTAACAAATAACAGGGTTGAAATTGGATTCACAAAACTAGTAGGATTTAAAGTCTTTTAAAAAATATTTGGCGATATTTAAGCCAAATATTTGCTTAAATACTGCCTAAAATTGGATACCGAAAAACCTTTTATTGTCATACCCAATCAACTACATGACTTTTAGTTTAATGAGCTATTTTCTGCCATTTTTTCCACTTCTTAATTTGTTTCAGGTAACCTAGATTGTCATACCCAATAAACACTATGAGCACTTAAGAATAATAGATTTTTCTTTAAATCTAGTACATAATTTATTGTAGCCAATGATGCAACTACACTACTATGTGCCATCAACTTCACAGTACTATAATCTCTAACCTTTCACACAACTCCATTTATCATATAAGCATAGCAACCAAAACTTAGTTCATATATGAAAAACATATTTAAATCAAAGCATGCATGATTAAAACAGATGGAATGTAAAATCAAGTGCTATTTACATGTGTTGTCTTTAGTCATGATATAAAAGCTAGAAAAGTCTTCAATAACATTTATCCTCTTTGTGGTTTTCCTCTACTCCATGCTCTTGTTTATTCAAGAAAAAAAAATTCTTCTTTATGTATCGTTTTCTTTTTACCATAGAAATAAGGATTTTTTTTTTTTTAATTTGCTCTAAGATTTAGTACTGCCATGATTAGAAGAGGCTCTAACACATAAAATCACCCTAAAACAAGCAATAAACCTTTAGCTGGTTGACACCTCCCTCGAGCTTAAAAATCAACTCCTTTGAAAGAAGTGAATTCTAGACATCATCTTAACTTATTGGGCAACAACTATACAACACGGTATCTCAAAAGTATTTGTAAGAACAAGATAAATAATAAGGTAAGAAAAATGTTTGATGATTTTGATCCTCATCATCAATAATTCTTAAATATTGAATAATAGAATTGAATGAATATATTTGCTCAACGTACCTTATTGCATATGGAGCAAACATAATCTTTGTTTATGATATAATTTGTCCATCTTTAGCCACAAACATTATGTGATTGTTTCCTCTAAAACCTATATCAAGACCTTATTTGTCAAATATAGCTAAATCGCTAAAAAAATTCTCATTTAACTCTTTTATATCTTCTTAGGTCATCATCCAATACATTTGTAAATGCCGCATAAGAGCTTTTAATAAACTTTATTAGATTTGAATACCTTGTATATTGCTTCCCAAAAAACCTACAATTTTTTGTGTCATTGGATCTCCTGATCTTAAGAATCATAGTCATTGCACTCCTTATAACCTCAATTTGATACTAGTTGTGAGGTTAATAAAACTTTGAACTAGACCAAATAAACATAGAGAATAAGCACATCAACGATTATGATAACAATACACATAATATTACTTGGTTTGATAATTCACCTATGTATGCGATCGCATTGAAACCAAATAATATATAAAGCTGCAAAAAGGAGTATATTATGATATTACACTTCATATCAAACTGGAGATAAAGAGACGGATATTATTTTATTTAGCACAGAGAATGAAACTATTTGCTGCAAAGATTAAGGTTGAAGGGAGAAGGAGATGTTACTATTCTTGTAGTTAGTCTCATCCCCTCTCTATTAGAAGAGCCTAAATAAGAGCTACTATTTACGATGACTAATAGCTTTTCCTCTGGCTAAATTTGAAAATAGCAACACTTGATCTTCTTGAATAAGTTGAAGGCATACTTCTACATGCACCCAAAAAAAAAATCCTTCCCCCCTCCCTTTCTCTTCCTCCCCTTCCAGTTGCTTTTGTTATGGGTGTTATGCAACACTTGTTTATTCCTCTTTTATTGGGCAAAATGATATTGTATGTGTAAAGAGTTAAGTGTGAATGGAACTTGAGTTTGATAATCACCAATCATGAACAATCAAGTGGGAATAAATCTTGAGTTTGGTGGCCACCGAATTTAAAATTAAAAAAAAGGTTGATAATTGAGTGAATTTGAACTGCATAACTAATACATGTATCATCAATAACCACTAATCAAAGATAATCCCCATTCAATAAATATAATAACCCTTGATATCAACAATTTTCCACACACATACATCTATTAAAATAAAAAAACCTGGATTCCTGATCGACATTTCCAATGCACAAAAAACCATGTTTGGTTGCTTGTTTTAACTGACAGTTGGAGATTTTAGATATAATTTGCCAAAAACCTAATAAAGAGCTTAAAAATATCGCCTAAATTAAACCCTGAATTTAATGGGATTCGATAATATTGCCTCAAATCCAGGATTTATCAAATCACGAAAAACTGAGATTTAAGAAATTTAATTCAGCAGATGTATTAAATCCCTCAAAAAACTGCAACCAAACAGCTCTACCACCAGCATTTACTAAACCGATTCAACAAATCCAATTTTACTAAAATCCTACCGTCAACCAAACAAGCCCACACGCACAATCAGAAACAAGAATCGAAAAAATCACAAGCATCAAACATAACGAATTTATATAGGAAAATCTGTACTCACTATGTCGTCGAGCTGGAGACAAACGGGCTCCGAGGCGCGGCCAAAGCGGAGGACGAGAACCTTGTCGAGGGTGTCTCGGATCGCCGTGTCCACTTCCCGCTTCGTCGTCAAAGTGTTCAGAAGGAAGCTCATGTCACAGACCAAACCCTACCTCACAGCCGCGAAACTCGGCTTCCACTTCCCGGAGGTTAACAGGACGCTCACGCTTCGGACGGCCTGAAGCGCACAGGCGACTTCGCGGGTTAAATCAAATCCGATACCAACAGCCCTTAGGGTTTATATTTCTTATTTACGTATCTACCACTGAAATCTTTAATATTTTATATCTAACTTTCATATATAAATAATAAGAATAAAATAGAAGAATAATATATTTTAATATATTATGTAAACTGCTGTCTTGCTTTTCTTCATATATCTTAAGGCCAAACTTAAATATAAATTTAGATTAAAAATAAAAACTTTTTTTTTTATTCAACAATATTTCTTATATTTTACTAAACTTCAATGGATTATGGCGGCCCCCACCAAACAAAGAAGGAGGCGCTCCCCAATACTAATTTATTGTTGTAGTTGAAATTGATGAGGGAAGTAAATTAAAGCTTTGTTAAATCCATCAATATCATTAAGATTGTGAAAATCTAACTCAACAATGAATTTGAAGAAGTAGATGTTCATGATTCAAACGATCTGAATGATATAATAAATAATAATATCATTAAAAATTAATATAATAATTATGATAATCTAACCTTGAACCTCATAATTCTAAGAATTTAAATTCCATAATTTTAAAAGATTAACTATAAATATAACTAAATTATTAAATAATTAAATTAAATTGAAATGATGAATATAATTATATACTATAATTAAATTATTAGACATATAGTTTAATTATATTATATTTATGAATATATAATAATTTAATTATAATTAACTTTTACATTTAATTAAATTGATAATAAATATGATTCTTATAATATATATTATAACAAATTTATAATAAGAATAATATTTAAAATAATATATAAATTTATAATATTAAAAATTTATATTATTAATTCTTATAATATACATTATAACAAATTTATAATATACTAATTTATAATACAAATTAAAAAAATTTGCTGTCAAATCAGCCCAAATTCACGACCCAACTAGCCAAATTCATAGCCCATTAAATCTCAAACTCACATTCATGCTCATATAGTGTTAATGCAACTTTTTTAGTCTCACATCATTGAGAAGTTTGAGATAATTGTCTCTTAACTCTTTATATAGTGTAAAGTTCACACTTTTTAACAAAACATATTTTGTTAGATGTCATGCATAGATCATATTGTAATTAATCTCAATTACTATTTAAGAAAATTAAAATTTTTAAAAGAATTTAATAAAGTAAAATATATCGTTTATACTTTATTTTAAGAAAAAAATTGTAGAACCGGCCGATTCTTTCGAAGGTTAAATTGTCGGTTTAGCCGGCTAGCTCAGGCTGTATCGCTACGAAACCAGCTTTTAAATTGAACCAGATCGGACAATTGACTGGTTCATGATTGAGCCAGTCAAACCGGTCGGTTCGGATCAATTTTTAAAACCTTGAGTATCACCTTCTCTAATGCACGCTCATTAAATTTTGTGTAAGATAAAATCATTATCGCATGGCAAAAATGAGAGTCATATTTCTCTCGAGTAATATTAGACTTTTTCAATTAAATTAATATTTAAAATGTTAATTATTTTAAATTTTCATTTATAATTTATATGATCTAATAAAAGATGAGAGCATATTTTGACATAAATTTGAAAAACAAAAAAAATCCATTTAGTCTCAACTCAAATTTAAATTGATTAATTTTGAATTAAATTTCAAATCATTCCTATAAAAATGTATTAATTTTATATAAAAAAAAAAATTTAAACTTGTAAACCTAAGCTTACATGAATGCTAATTTGATTCCATATTTGCTTATTAGGAGATTGGTTAAGTCTAGGATTATATACATTATGCTCCATGTGAGATTTTTTTTAAAAAAGAAAGATGGAAAAGTTCTAATTTGTTCATAGTATCACTAATTGATGAATTGTGAATTATTAGTCAATAGTATCACTAAGGTTTTATTTGGGACTGTTTTTTTCTTGCTTCTTCAAACAATTTTTTAGTACAAAAATTTAAATTTTTGTACTAGAAAGCTGCTTTAAGAAGCAATAAGAAAATTGTCCCAAACGAAACATAAAAGAGTAATAATATTTCAAGTTTTTTGTTTGTCATCCCTCCCTCCTCTTTTTGGGAGAATGATGACAGAGCTTGTGCAGTAAAAGAGAGAGCTTGAGCACAAAAAGGATTGCTTGAGGTATGGAACAAGCCTTACAAGGAGCAGAAGCTGGACCTGGAGCAGTCAATCATGCCAACAATTTTGAACAAAAGTGTAGAGAAAACAGATGAGAAGCAAGTAATCCACTGCTATCTTCCTTGGATGAAATCAATAGCGTTTAATGCATGTTTCACCATGTATACAGTTTTCTGGAACTATCAATTTTATGCAAAAAGCCAAGATTGAGCACCGTTTTGATTTTTTGAATGTGCATGTGTTAGACCTGAACCGGTCCAACTTGGATCGGTTCAAGTCTATACCCGCCGGTCCAAAGGGAGAGGCGGACAAGAGAGGAGGCGGCAGCATTGGTGGGCCCCATGGCCTGAATTAAACAGGGTTTGGGTGGGAAAATTTGAATGAGGGGCTGTTTAGGGATTAATTGATTTTTCTTTTATTTTAATTAGTCTTTCATGTTAGGGTTTGAGGGTTATCTTGAGTTTGAAGTCAAATTTGAGATGTAGGATTTGTTCTTTTGGGCTCTAGGATTGACTAAAGATTTCGAGAGATGTTTCTTCCTCTCGAATTGAAGAAACTTGTATCGCTTGTTGTTTTCTTACATCTACTAGTGGATTTCTTCTATTTTACCTTATTGATTTTGTCAGTAAGATTTGATGTTGCCCATAGAAAAATCTAAATTCAATAGTACTTATTTAAAATATGAAAAATATTTATCTTAAACTACATAATTTTTTAAGAAATGCACATGGAATAGCTACATATTTTATGAAAAATCTTCATTTTCAAGTTTATGTTCTGCATAATAAGATTATAATTGTTTTTTTTTTTTAATTACAAATTTTAAAAGAAAAATCATGTGTGTGTATGTACACTCCTATTTTCGCCTATGTTAGAATTTCATGTGCGACTCTTTTTTCTTCCCCTTTGTTGGTTCTTCTCTTCTTCCATCTCAAAAAAATTTTAGCCTTTAGTTTTTTATGATTCTGGCTTTTTCCTGATGGTTTTATGTTTTATACCCCCCCTCTTCATTTCGTTGAGCTTTTCCCTATTTTTAATATCCATTAAAAAGTATTATTTAGATGAATTTCGCATATGCTTCCTCTTTCTTAGGAAGTTTTATTTGGTTCGGTCGACCGAATGAGAGAAACATTCGGTCGCAGGCAAAAATCCCGCGGTACCGAGGTGTACCGAGTTTTTCAAAAAACTCAGTACACCTCGGTACCGCTGGATTTTTACGTGCGACCGAATGTTTCTTTGCATTCGGTCGGAGGACGTAATAATTGTTCCTTTCTTAGACTACTATTCCTTTACTCCGCCCCCCTCTCACCCGTTCTTCATTTCTTACTCCTATTGTTGGGGCAAAGGCCTCAAATTTTTAAGACAAATTTATTGCACATATTCATTACAATTCCAGAAATATAACACACAATTGCACCTTCCAATAATACCCTAAGCTAAATACAATATATACAATCTATACAGGAAAAACTAGGGTGCGTTCAAGATCTGGGCAAAGATTAAGGCTTCGTTTGAGACGATTTTCTTATTGCTTCGTAAAGCAGCTTTCTGGTAAAAAATTTTAATAATTGTACTGGAAAGATGTTTTAAGAAGCAATAAGAAAGCCGTCCGAAACGAAGCCTAAGTCATGTTTTTAAAGCCAATACAAAATATTTGTAATTACGTTATTTGATTTTATTTTAAATTTATCAAATAAGTCCTTCCAAAAAGGTAAAAACTGGCTGTTTCAAAGCAACAATGCTACAGTCACTTTCAATGTACCCTACAATCCAATTTCACAGAAAGGCCCCTAAAACACAAAATTAAAACAAGAGCAAATTAAGACAAAGATTGCATCAATGCATGCAAAGCTTATCAAATAGATACTATCACTTACCTAAAGAGCAGGTAGGAAGGTTTTCCAGTCTGCATTGATGGAGAACAAGTAAGTGGGTCCACTGCATCTCAAATATGCTCATTACTCCACACGATCAGTATGATCATTTGGATTCGGCATTATCAATCCTTCTTCTTCCTGCTCATCATTAATTGCTTCTTCAAAAGCCAATGCAAGGAATTCTGCGAGGTTCTGCTTAGGTTTGATATCACCAACAGTCTCATCAACTTTGACTTTCTTAGCTGATATTGATTTTGGAAGCCAGGACTGTGGTCCTGACAGCGGCACAAGAATATTGCCAATAACAGGTTTCAGCTTCCGCCAGGGGTCTTTCACCATCGACTTAACATAGAAACTATCGAGCTGTTGCCGTCCTAAACCGTAACCCTTAATACGATGATATCCTCCTCTACCTCTTCCACCACTCCAGCCTGGACTAGGGCTACCACCCCTGTACTGCCAGCCTCTGCCACTTGAGTGAGAATGGGGACTGCCCCTTATAGCTGAATGGGCGTTATTCATTGGACTTTCTGCATGCCTGGAGCTTGATGGACTACTTTTTGATGAAATGGAGTAATAGCTGTGTCCTGAAGAATTTCCGGAAATATTCCAAGGCCTGGAGAAATTCTGATTTCTTGCGTTTCCTGGTCTAGGGCTGGAATATTGAGCTGGACTTCTCCATGAGTCGCTCTGGAACCGAGGCAACGGGGTGTTATGTAAACTGGGATTTGGAGACGGGGTGTCGTATAAGGTTGGATTTGGAGATGGAAATTGATGTGGATGAGAAGTATAATTGGGAAACATATGGTGCTCCATTTGTCCAGCTGAAAATTGACAGATTTAACATAAGATTTGATCATTTAAAATTATGGATTTTTGAAAGATTATAATCAAACAAATATTAGAAAATCAAGTTAACAAAAGAATCCCAGCATGTGATATAAACTAAAACAAAACACAAGCATAAAATGAAATGAAACTTGACAGAAATGTCTCAAACCAAATAGTTCATAAAGCAGACAAAATCTTACTAAGAGAAGAAACCCAGCAGGAGGACTTATCATTGGCCACAGAAAGAGCAAAAAAATATGACGACAAAGACTTAAAACATCTTTTACTACAGAAAACACCCCTACTCTAAAAGTTTAATAACAGTAAGCTCCAATAAATTTCCTGCATTAATAGGCCTCGCCTTACCTCCAGTTGGCTGGCACAGCACAGTCTGGCAATTCCCACAAACAACAGCAGTCTGAGGTTGGCTGAAAACAGTAGTTCTACAAATTACACCAACCATGAAAGTAAATCAAAGATCAAATTTCAGATAAAAAAACAGATCAAATCTCAACAAACAATAGAACTAAGTACAAAGAAAATGAATAAATACTATAAAAAACTTTACATTTTGAAGCAGCCTTGGCATTTGACATCCTTCAAATAAAAAAAAAAAGATGTTATGAAGCATAAAAAAGCAACCCTACATCAGCCAATAGTAATACCAAGCAAAAAAAAAAAAAAGACTTATTTCATGCAAAAAAACCAAGAATTGCTGATCAGAATTTTTAATTTACCATGGAGTAGGGCGGGCGATTGCACAAGCCGCTAGAGCTTATGTTTCTTCTGTACAAGCTCTGCTGGCGAGTTTAGCATATCAATATTGCTTTAAAGAACCTGCAGATGCGGATAGAGAAACAGAAAAATTAGGGACTAAAAAGTAAAGGACGAAAGAAAATTTTATGAAGCATATAAATAAATAAAGAACAATAACACGTGCAAAAAAAAAAAAAGTTTAACAAAAGAAAACATTAGCCACGTCCATCACAGTTGAAGGCAGAAAAAATCATGAGAATCTGAACAAAAGAAATAGTCCATTCCAACGAAACAATCATTGACATGGAACAGAGAATAAAAATCTACTCCATTCTAAATAGAATTCAAATCACACCATCTTGGCTATGAAGATTGAAGATCTCAGAAACCCTAATTCACTTCCACCATGACTCGGTAAAGATCATAGCTTCCTCAGCAAGAGAAAAGAAATTCTTTAAGAGGTGCCGTTACATGAGGTGAACAAAATAAAAGCCATAGGATTAAGGTTCACGTCATCTCCCTTCAATGAAGGGAAAGCTGGTTAGGAATGAATTGGGATGGATTTGCCACCGGCTTGGATGATTCTAAACTTGGACCGAACATGAAAAGAGAACAAGAAATACCACTTTTGTACATTCAAACTTAGTAAAATCTAAATATAGAAAAAAAAAAACTAACATATCACAGAATGTCAATTCTTCATTTAAACAAAATTTTGCATACGTTACTTAATGATACAAACATTTAATATTTGATATTATTTGAATTATTATCCTATTTACCTTCTAAATAATGCCACATTTTAAATTAAACAATATTAACTATCATTCCATAGTTTTAGCAAATATTTAGATAAATAAACTTTCAATTATATAATTACTGACTAGCATATTGACTTCAATCTTTTCTATGATTTTTTTTCATTTTTTTATTCAAACTTTTTATAAAATTCATAATAAATTCCAAACTAAGTATTTTTTGGTAGCTTCAAAATAAGATTAACTTTTTTAATATCAGTAAATATTACCTACCTAATAATTATTCATACTCCCTTTAACAATACTTGTTTTTATGCAATATAGATTGAATTCCTTTTCTATGTTAATAATAATATAAGATGAAAATGGCCAAATATTTTCAAGATAATTAAATAAATTTGTTAATTAATAAAAATTAAATTAAATGGGTAAAAGGTTTGAAAATCTTATATTCTTGGATACATTATAAACTTTAAATTATATGAATTTAAAAATGAATCTCAACAATCTCCTAAAATGATAAAAATGATGCCAAGGGAAAGGGGAATTTGACTTTATATGCCCCATAATATCAAAAATTAGTAAAATTTATCTATTGTTTCATTAAAAATATGAATACTCTTACCTTTTAACAAAAAGAGTAAAAAATCCTCGCTAATCAATTTTTTGACCCTAAGATTGTAAGAGCTCTGTGACTCTTAGATGAAACTCTTCTGATCACCTTCTTTGTTTTTGGCAATTGCAAAGCATGTGTTTTTGACATGTGGCAAAATTTTAAGATGACAATCTCTTTAAGGATTAATGATGTTCGAATTTTCTTTTAAAATACAAGCAAGCTTTGCACTCTAAATCAAAAACCCCTATGCTGTTAAATTTTAGTTTATGTACTACTTGTCATGTTTAAGTTTATTTTTCAAACACAGTTGTTGTTAGAACAATGATTAAATCACGCTCAAACAATATTAAACATCTTCGAACAATGATCAACTAAAAATGAGTTCGAGAGGATGACAAGTACCATATTGTTGGAGAGCAATTTCTATGAGGATAAGAATTTCAAGAACATTTACATGAAAAACACTTTCATGAAGTGCACCAAAAAAATGATATATGAAAATTTGGGTTGTGCTTCATGACATGCACATTGTTTTCTTCACTAAAATAGTTCTCATGGTCAAAGATAAGGATATAAATTTTGGATATCGATGAAGTAAGATATCATGGGAGAGGGCACTATGACGGATAAAAAGAGACATGACACACAATAAGAGATATATAGTATTAAAGGATTCCCCAGTCTAATATACAGTAACTATATATATATATATATATATAGTATCACTACAAGGCTTATGAAGTCATTTTAGATATGGCAAGAGATACGCTGAGTTTCATGGGATACAAGACTAAGGATACTAAGCTGGTCGAGCAGTAACGTGCTTATGGGCAAGTAGTTCTTGCCATAGCTTATGAATAAAGATGCAAGTAAATATATAACTTGCTCGATATACTTCATAAGTAATGCTTTTAGTGCTTCATTTTTTATGTAAATCGAACAACTCCTTTCATATAATAGATAATTCTTATGAGCTCCTTCATTCACCAGCTTAACAGAACGTTTATAAAGCATTAACAAATTTAAAGGCATCATAAGACAATAAAAAAACCCTTAACATGACTTTGAATATGGCCTTCCAAGTGTCCTCTAATATTGAGATTTACGGGTTAAAGAATAAGTGTGCTCATTATAGTTGATTAATCAAATCCTTGACCTTGTGCAATCGATACATATTTATACGATGATCTTATTGAGTATTATATTCCAATACACATTATATATATTTTTTTCTGAAATAATTGAAGGAATTTTAACTCCATACCTAACACCTAGATCATCAATAACCACTAATCAAAGATAATTCCCATTCAATAGAGATGATAACCCTTAATAAAACAATTTTCTATGCATATACGTCGATTCAAATAAAAAAACATGAAAGCCCTCGATTCCTGATCAACATTTCAAATGCACAAAAAATCATATTTGGTTGATTGTTTGTTTTAACAGAGATTTGGATGAAATTTAAGATAAAATTTACCAAAAAGTTTATAAAGGGCTTAGAAATCCTGGCCTAAATCGAACCATGAATTTAGCTGGATTTTATAAATCTTGACTCAAATCCAGGACCATGAAAAAACTAAGATTTAAGGAATTTAATTCAGCACAATTCCTCAAATCCCACAAAAACTAAGATTGGATTGGGTTGGGATTTATGCCGGATTTAAGGAAAATCCAGCCAATCAGTTTTTAGATGTCATCTAAATCCGACGCTTTCGTAAATCTCGGATTTACTGATTTCCAGCGTAAATCCAATAAATCCCATTGTTCGGTGGATTTACGGATTTATGGACAAGGGGATTTACGGATTTAGTGGAAGAAGCGCCCAAAACGGAGAAATATCATTACCTTCGTGGTGAATGGCTGTCGCGATGAACTAAAATTCGAAAAGAACAATGTCTTCGAAGGAGGCGGAGAAGCTTCGAACTCAACTTCACGTGAAGCAGAACAACAACGAAGAAATGCATAAGAGGAAAAGCAAACCCTAGTAATGAAGAAGTAGCAAAGCCGAAGAGGAAGCCCTACCTCACGCGAAAAGTAACGAAGAAGCGAGGGAAAGCTTACCGACTATGAGATTAATTCCTTAAATTTTAAATTAGGCAATAATTATGATAGTTTAATTAATATGATTTAATATTTAAATAATTAATTAGGTAATTAGCAGTATAAATATTAATTAAATACTTAATTTATATTATAATATAATATAATTAATTAATTAATTAATTAGACACCTAAAAGTATAATCGGTAATTAAAAAGTATTAAAAAAATTAAATTAATGAAATTGTTAGTATTGTTAATACTAATTAAATGATTAATTGTTTTAAATAATAATAGTTATAATTAGTATTGAAATTTTCATTAAAATAATATCTAAATAAGTAATTAGTTAATTAATATTTTTATTAGTAATTAAATTATTAATTAATTTATTGAATAATTAAACTAGCTTCTTAGTATATTATTTATAAATAACTCATAGCTAACACGCAAATAAAATTCAAAGCACACTAAATTTAATTTTCAAAGGAACCAACCGTCTTAAATCCTGGATTACATTGCCAAATAGTTTCTCGGGATTTAATATATGTTATACCAAACAGTTTTCATGATTTAACACCCTCAAGACTTAGTAATCCGAATTTACATGATTTATTAAATCCCACTAAAGTGAAATCCAATCTGATACCAAGCAGCCCCTAAGATTTATCAAATCCAACTTTACTAAAATCATGCCTTCAATTAAACAAGCTCATACACAATCATAAACAAGGATAGTAACCAAGAAAATCACAAGCATCAAACATAACAAATTCATATATAAAGGATCAAGTAACGATTGTGAAGGTTAAGTGAGGATTGGAAAAGAGGAACTCACTATGTCGTCGAGCTATGGAGAAACAGGCTTAAGAGGCACGACCAACGTAGAAGACGAGAACCTTGTCGAGTGTCTATGATCGCCGTGTCCACTTCCCGCTTCGTCGCCAAAGTTTTCAGAAGGAAGCTCACATCACAGACCAATCCCTAGCTCATAGCGGCATTTGTGAACTCGGCTTCCGCTCGCCGGATGTTAATCGGACTCCAAGGCTAATTTGGTGGGTATTTTTTATTTATTTAAATATCTAATTCCTATATTTTATTTTATTTTATTTATATAATTTATGTCTCATAATATTCAAAAATTAAAAAAAAAATCCTCTATTTATTTCTTAAAAAAATATATCTAAAATTTCTTAATGATCAAAATATTCAAATTTACTCGTCACACTCTAAAAAGAGAGAAACATCCCCCACTTTTCACATTGATTTTCTTCATTTGTTGTCATCATTAGTGTTAACATATTTTTCATCATAAATTTTTTCACTCAAGAGGGACCGCACTGGTAAAGTTTGAGATATTTTTGGCTCATTGATGATTAAGCATACATGGATAATATTTTTTTTCAAGATTTAATTCTATAGTGCATATTAGGTTTTGTTTGATGGAGATGTAATGCAAAGTTAGATAAAGTATTAAAAAGTATATTTATTATTTGTTAAAACATCTAAGTGAACTATGTTCAAACCTTATTTGAAACATGATAGAACATAGTTCAAGATGCTAAACACTATGTTATTAGATTTTATTCGAACAATGTTCAAACATCATTCAATGAATAAAGTGAAATCAATCTTAACTAGAAGATTATTTTACTTAGACTAAATAAGATACAATCATATGTTATAATATAGTTCGATTACATAATGTGTATATTCAACCATGATCCAATCATTATTCGATCATATTCAATCAATGTTCAAACTACCTTGATCAAGATGGACAACTAGCCAATAAATTTATAGTTTGTCATAGGAGAGACATAAAGAATGAAGTAGAACTTCAAGATCCCCAAACATTATAAAATTCTTTCCATTATACTTTACTCCTTGAAAGGCATAAAGAATCACTACCTATATTTAGATCCAAAAGTCAATCACCAACATACCCAACTTCTCCATTTCAAGCCCATGGGTCACCTACTAGATTTATCCCTTAATCTTCTAATGTCCCGCCTAAAAAGATGATTAATGAACCCACTCCTAAGAGCACAAAAGAGATTGTTTGCTTTAAATGCAACAAAAAATGGCATATGCAAAATCAATGTAAGCAAAATTTATGTTCTTAGAGGTGAAAGAAGATAAAGAAGTGAAGGAAGAATTTGAGGAGATTCATGATGATAGTCATTTGTTTGATAATTCATAGATCCTCTTGTAGAAGACCAAATCAATACCATGAGGTGTTTGATAATGGCTAGGGTTTAAGATTGGAGAAGAAATATTTTCTCCATACTTATTGTGTATAAAGAGAAAATATACAAGTTGGTTATAGAGGTTTAGTGCCGAAACATGGTATCAACACATACTTTCAAGAGCCAACCTTAAGCCAAAACCCATCCTGAACCATTCAATACGAGTTGGGTAAACTACACTTCATTACCCATCACTTATAGACGACTAGTGCCTTTTAAGATAGGTAGTTATGAGGACCATACATGATGTGATGTGCTTTAAACGAATACAACATATGTATAGTTAGGAAGATCTTGGTTATTAACTAGAGGTGTCAAAAATTTTGGAAGAGAAAACACCTATTTGTTCTAATTCAATGACAAAACTTTCAAACTCTATCCTTTTAACCCAACTTAATAGGTTATCCTAATTCCTCCACATAAATCATTCACTACCCCACAACCTAAACATCAACATACAAAGAATTTTATGCTTCTATTAAGTATTGTTAGACTTTCCCCTGCTATAAAAATAATCTATGGTTACAACTCAAAGAGACTAATTGATCTTGCTGGCATACCTTCATATTTTCTGATTCAACATTCATTTTTCCCAAAGATTATCAAAGCCTTCATGATAATGTTAAGCAATAATTAAAAGTCACTAATATAAATTATGCTAAAACAAGAAATAAAAAATAAAACTTTTAATGAATACAATATTAGTGAATATTAGAGATCACGTGTTGATTAAGATATGACTTGAGAGATATCCCTCTATAAAATTTAAGAAATTACAAACTAAGGCATGTGGACCATATGAGATTATTAGAAAACTTGGCACAAATGCATATATTCTTGAATTGCCAAAAGATATAATTATAGCCATATTTTTAATATAGAGGATTTGATATCACATAAGGGAGTTAGCAAATCTCTAAATATATATAATGCTTCTTTTGCAAGAGGACAAAACCATCACTTGCACGTGCCTACCTAACATTCCTTTGAGATAGACCAAGTTAATATACATGATATACCAACACATTAAGATAGAGATTGAGCACATGTTTCTTGTGAGATAGAAGGATAAATCACCAACATATGACACTTGGGTTATTAAAGATGACTTGGAGAAACTTGCACTAGAACTTGTAGAGGACTACATTGACTTTAACTTTTTAGAGAAGATGTGGCACAATATACATATCCAAGAAGAAGTTAACCAGCAACTAGAGCCCATTACAAGAAGGAAGTTAAGAAGATTCAAGGATCTAAGATAAGAAGCAAATGAAACATCTTAAATAGAATTTCTATTTTTGTGGTATCTTAATAGCATTTCTATTTTACGTATGTGATACATATTATAAAAATTATGTATTTAGGATTTATATTTGAGCTAGCCATTATAGTTTGAAATTCTTAAATTCAGATTTTTTAAATATAAATATTAAAAATTCAAAATTTTGTAAATTTGAAGTTTAGATTTTGAAATTTTGAGGGAATGTATATTTAATTTTATATGAAAATATTTTATTTGAATTAAATAATCCAAATGAACATGTGGTCATTCATGATTGGCCGTCCAAATGGAAAAAGAAAGAGGTAAGTACTTTGGTAATTACCTCATTCTCTCTCCTACACTATAGGTGGCAAGCCCTTATTTTCTCTCTATATGAAATTCAAATGTCAATGTCATAAACCTTTTTTTTTTTAAATAGCTTTAAGGGCTTTTGCATATGTTATAAAAGTTGATATTTAATTCAAGAAGAAGGGACTTGGTGGCCAGCTCATTCCCTAAATCTTTTTAATCATTTACTGTAGAATTATTCTACAAACCTAAATCTTCTTAATCATTTACTATAGAGTTATTCTACAACCCTAAATCTTTTTAATCATTTACAGTAGAATTATTCTACAAATATGCTCTCAAAATTCCATTGCAATTTTCTATCCATTTCACCATACAAATCCACTCAAAAGGCCAAGAAGGGCTCCTTGCTAAACCTAGACTAATTATGACCTAGTTTGGTTTTAGACCCCTTTTGATCCCTCTAAATTCCTTAAAAATTTATGAAAAGTTTCATAATTGATCTAAACATACTCATCATCCATTTTTAAGAGTTTTAAAGTGTTGGAGTGTGACACAACAATATCTAATTTTAAAGAATTTCATATTTTTATATCTTATTTAATCTACTAGATTCTCTAATAATTCACTAGTATAAATAAGTCCAACGAAAGAAACTATAAATCATATGCATCAAGTCAAATACATCAATTTACAATTCTATATTCCTTTCTCAAAATTCATATACAATAACCAAAAGAGAATCTACAACATCAATCTATCATTAAACATTCCTAGTTATAAAAGAATAAAACCAAAATTAAAAAAAAAAAAAAAACTAAACGTAAAAATCTTGATCAATCTCACTTCACTGGGTCCTGACTCCTTCCTAAAAAACATGTAAAATCACAATGAGTTGACGGCTCAGTAAATTACTAGAACCTATAACTATAATTAATATAAGATAATAGAAATAACATAAATGTAATCATTCTATCCAAATTAATATAAACAAGTAATAGTAAGAATATATGACTGTCAATATGAACAGTGTCATTTCATATGAGCAATGAAAATCAATAATAAGTAATGTAACTTAGAATCAGTTATTAGTAGCCATATAATAGATCAATATCCTATAACCATACCAAATACAACGCATTAGGTCAGATATAAATCTGTACACATTTACATTATATATATATATATATATATATCATCTCATGTATATCAGTATATCTATCATATCGAACAATTGGTCTACATCTGTTCTATGCATATCATGCAGTATTAATGCATGTGTATCATGTTCTATATTAAGTACAATGTATCATGTATATTATATATTCATATATATCAATGTTTAAAATTGCGTATTAGGGTATTGAGGCATTTTTCATTCGTGAGGCGAGGCATAAGCCTCAAGGCGTTTTGAGGCGTAAGCCTCAAAATCAAAAGATTTCATAAACATAAAATGATAAATTTTTTATTTATTAATGAATGAATTATATAAAACATAAAAAAGCATAAGATATGAAGTGAAATCAAAATATCCCAATAATAAGACAACATGAAATATAGTTCAACTCAAAATTCTATCTTTCCCAAATCTTAATATTCTTTTCATTAACATATAATTCAAATTTTCAAAAATAAATAGCAATGACATATCACATAAGAACTCATAAGTCATCAGCACTGTCATCACTAAGGGGTTCTTCATTTGAATCATCATTATGATGAATTGCTCTCTCCCCTTCCTCCTCTCCTATAGAGTCCAATGTCGGGCATTTACTTCAAGATTTATGTAAGTTTTAATATATATAGCGTGAGGCGTAAGCCTCATGCCAGTGAGGCGAGGCGGGCCTCAACCAAGTTGAGGTGCAAGCCTCATAAAAAAAAAACTCGAGGCGTAAGCATCAAGGTGTTTTTTACTGGAATTGCGCAAAGGCAGGCCTTAAGGCGAGCCTCATATTGCGCAATTTTAAACCATGATATATATAATATACTCTTTTATCATTATTATCATATGCTTGTACTAATCATGTCTTATATCATATTCATATCTTTTATGTAATTATCATGTCATGTCTTATTCTATTAACATGCAATCCTAACATGTATGCAAATCATGTTATAAGCAAGGTAGGACATTTAGCACTTTCTATCTATTGGTGTATCATATTATATCAGTCAATCTCCTTATGTCTCCCTTTTCATATCACTTAGGATTATACCATAAACTTTATTTTAAAGAAAGTCCATCGGCGTGTTCTCCTATACATGGTAACATATCTTCAGCCAACCTAAATCAATTAGCATTTCAAAGCAACTTTTTTTAGTTTTACACACATTTCATGTCATGTATATCAAATTAACAAATATCATCTACACACCTTATGCAATGACCATAGCATATAAAGTTATCAAGTATATTCATTAGTATGCATGTATCATGCCAAAATATATGTTACTCTAGATGAATAGTAAATTTATGCATATCATGTATTTCATGTTCATATATAGTACACTAACTCTCAATTATTTCACACTTGGTATTACTTTACTCAATTAAGATAAAATAGCATATATGCAAAACCAACCGATGAAATCTCAAGATAAACCTATCAAAACATTTAGGTTAATTATATCTACCATATCTCAAAAGTTACATGATAAAAATTCCTAGAATATGAGATATTGCATTTTTATTTAAAAGTTGGGAGAGGGAAAATAGACAGAACTCAAAATTATGTAAAATAAAGGTAGGGTTAAGGTTATCTAGCATGATTAGAGCAATTTATAACTGAGCAATGAAAAATGCTAGCCAGAACATTGCTTTCTCTCTTCTCTCTCCTCCATCTCTCTCTCCCTTTATCTCCTCTCTCACCCAGCATGCATAGGAAATGGGGAGAGGGAAATGGTGGGCAAGGGTTTTTAGATAAAATAGATTTAAATTTTTTATTACAAAAAGTAAATTTGAGACCTATCATAGTGCTCAAAACCCCAGCATTCTAATGCGGCCCAAAATCCTGTAAACGCGAGAGCTTAGCACTGCAGCACTCCCAACCCAAATTTCAAGTTTATCAAAATTTTGGTGGAATTAAAATTTTAGCCTATTTAAAGGAGTTTTATTAAGTGTAAATTATATACTATTTATTTTGTTTAAATTCAGTAAAAATGGACTATTTTAATTGTGTGTTTACAGGAAATGTACAGGAAAAGGCAATAACTATAAGTATTAAATAGCGTTGCAGCGCCATCATAATAAGCATCACAGCATACGCATTCACAGCACCCTGACACCAGATTCAGACATTGCAAAGACAATTTCTCTATTTTAAAGCGCCGGAGCATCACTGAGGTTAGTGTTACACAGCTCCGTTGCGCCAAAATTCAACACCGTGGCATTGGAGCCTCAGGAAGATGAGTGTCAAAGCACCAAGCCTTGCAACACCTCAATGCTAAAATTCACATTCAAGCACCGCATCACTCAAATTCTAAAGCGTCGCAGGGGAGCAGTTGCCAACGCGAAGAGCTATATCAACTCAGCTACAAGATGCGTCGTTTCAATCATTAACTATGCCAAGTCAGTCAGCACCGCAGCGGAGCCAACATTACATCGCTAAGATGCTAGTTCATTTTATACAGTCGCAACGCCACCTTGTCGAGCGTTGCGGCGCCTGAGCCCATCTCTGTACTTCCTATAGATTGTTTCCAATTATGTTGTTTGGGGAGTTCTGTCAGTTAAGTAAAATTAAATAATTTTAAGTGTATTTCTTTAGTGCTCCCTTAGAGTAAAGCCTAAGGAAGGCTAGGGAAGTGCAAGATACTTCATTGTGGAGATCTTACCCGATTTGTGTAAGAAAGTCTATGGTTGACTGGTTGGAGGAAGGAGTATAAAGAAGATCATTTGATCCTTTCAGGTGATAATTTTCTTATTACTTATCTTATATCTTTTTTTCAATGAATAAAATAAAAATGAGTTTGCTTGTTATATATTTCATGTCTAGCTAATTCTCTAGTTTTGGATTGATGATGTGAAAAGCATAACAAGTATTAATGTAGACTCTTGTACCTTGAATGATAAATTGATATTTTAATATCCCCATTCTTCATTTAATGCATACAGTATTCATATGTGTAGTTAAAATCTAGTGTGATGTATAACCTCGACGGAGGAATGTTGTAATAATTAGAATATTGAAATAGAATGTTGGCATGCCTAGATATAGAATGCTTGAATATTCTAGGTTCTATGGAGATAGAAAAATTGTAGGAAGGTTATTAATGTTTTTTCACTCCTACAAGCTCAACAGAGATTATAATGATAGTTAACTAAAAAGAACAAATGTTGGGGCATCCACAAATAATTAACTGGTTGAAACCTACAAGTTAAGAATCAAGCAAATTTAAGATCATTACATGAGCTATGATTTCAAACTATTAAATAAATCCTAATACTCCCACAACTTCCTCTCTTGTCCCATTAAACTCTAAACCCTATTTCTCCATCACAACTTATTGGGCATCACACTCGTTACTCTAAAAATCCCAATCATAAAATATCATATAATTTTGTCCTCACAAATCCACGTCCTCTCCAGAATCTTACATTATTTCTTTCAATATCATCCAAAACTAATTCATTAAATATTTCCCTCCTACAAGGCTATGACCAATTGACCATGAGTTTGAAGCCTTGATGGCTTTGCTTGGAGATGAAGGCAAACAAAAGCAAGATGCGACAAGCAATTGCCTCAAGCAAGAGAGATGCAACAAGCCATTATTGGGGTACCCAATTGCGATGGCAAGCGGGGCTCGTTGTGGAGTTCTGGTGATGTGGAGCAAGGGCAACGAAGGAGCTGGACAACTAATGGACATTGCAAGTCTTACTTGAGAGGCCAAATTTAAGAGACTTCTTGGTTGATATAATATAATTTTCAAGGAGAAGTTCGTCAGGAAATTTGCATTACCAATATTTTTTTTTCACTGGATTGTTTCTAGACAATAATATCGGTAGAATATTGTCGAATTTAGCACCAATAAAAGTGGAATGTCCGCCAAAAAATTGCCCATTTTATCAATGTTTTTTTTTCTTGATAAATCTGACAACATTTCATTATTTTTAGTTGTTTTATCTACCATCTAATTCACATATTACAAATAATAAACTATTGCAACTAGCTCCATACCTCTAGGATCCTTGCCACAATTTACTCTTTGAAAGAGTTTTCGTCAATCTAGTTGACATAGATCAATCAACCCATAATGTTTTTTCTCCAAAATGTTATTACTCTCACGAATTGTTTGACTAAAAGTAGAATTTAGTAAAATCTATAAATCTGAATTAAGTAAATCTTGAGAAAAATAAAATATGAAAAATTATATGGCATGACAATAATTAAATCCTAATAAAGTGTGTGGTTATTTGTTTCGAGATTGATATTTGCATCAAAAAGAGCTCCAACTCTCTAAATCTTGTGAATGGTGAGATTTAAAAAATCTTAATTTTAACCAATAATAGGGTTAAAATAGGATTCATAAAACTAGTAGGATTTAAAGTCTTTTAAAATATATATGGTGAGATTTAAGCCAAATCTTTGCTCAAATACTGCCTAAAATTGGATACCAAAAAAAACATTTTATTATCATACCCAATTAACTAAAAAAAACCTTTTATTGTCATACCCAATCAACTACATGACTTTTAGTATAATGAGTTATTTTTTGCTATTTTCTCCGCTTCTTAATTTGCTTCATGTAACCTCAACCTTCGATTTCATCCTATCGTCTTACTTTCATCATATTTTCACAATGCTCATGTCATTCTTAATTATCGTTATTGTTTTCCAATGTATAACCCTCTATCATAGAAACGTAAACCAACTTAAATTCTAGCATAGCATATCAGGAAAAGTGGAAATAATAGCAGATGTCTCCCTTTGAACAAGTGTTAAAACTTCGAGTAATATTAGATAAAATAGAGAATAAGCACACCAAAGATTATAATCATTAAACATAAATTTATATAGCTTAGTGAGATCCATCTACGTCTACAATTACATAGAGATCAGAAAATTAGCTAAGTTTCAAAAAAGATACATGAAAATATTACACTTCATATAAAGTTAAAGATAAATATAAAGATATTGTTTTATGTAGTTGGGAGAGAATGTATCGGGCGGGACTCAACTTCACGAAGAAGATTTTATTGTTGCTGTTGTTACTCTCTTTCACCCTCTATTTTAGGAGTCTGAATAAGAACTACTCTCTAATATGACCAAGGGTTTTATCTTTCGTTAAAACTAAGAATAGCAACAATTCTTCCATATTAAGGAAATCTAAAACCTACCCCCTATAGGTACCTGAAAATTTCCATTTTTTTAATCAAATGGCACCCCTTCACTCTCTCGTCCTCTTCATTTCCTCTCTATGTTGCTTCTTGTTGTGGATGTCATGCATCCATTGATATACTCCCCTTTCATAGAGCAACAAATGATAGATATAAAGAATTAAGTTTGGTAACCATCACATTTAAAAATTAAAGAAAATTATTAGCTAAGATGGTTAAGAAAATTTAGATTTATACCTAAGAATCTCCTAATTGGAGTTTGAATATTCAATGCTAAACCGTATTAAATCCTACTAAAATAGGATTCATCAAATCCAATTTTAATAAAATCCTACCATCAACAAAAGAATCCCACACGCACAATCAGAAACAAGAATGGTAACCGAAAAAATCATAAGCATCAAACATAACGAATTTATATACAAAGGATCAAGAAACGATCATGAAAGGGAAATAATGGTAGGAAAAGAGGTACTCACTATGTCTTCGAGCTGGAGACAAACGGGCACCGAGGCGCGGCCAAAGCGGAGGACGAGTACCTTGTCGAGGGTGTCTCTGATCGCCGTGTCCACTTCCCGCTTCGTCGTCAAAGTCTTCAGAAGGAAGCTCATGTCACAGACCAAACCTATCTCACAGCGGCGAAACTCGGCTTCCACTTCCCGGTGATTAACACGAAGCTCACGCTTAATAGATTCGCACGGCCTGAAACGCACAGGCTAATTCGCGGTGTATTCGCCGGTTAAATCCAATCCGATGTCAAACAGCCCGTTAGGGTTTATATCTATCTTATTTAACTATCTAACACTAAAATCTTTAATATTTTATATCCAACTTTCATAAAATAAATATACGTACCAGAAATTAAATATTAAAATTTATAGGATAATATAAGCTGTAAGATTAAAATATATGAGTTATATATTTGATATTAAAATTATCTATGAAAATATTAAAGTTTTAAATGTTAGATATATAAATAGCATGATATAAAATAATATGTGAAGACCATTAAATTAGAACAATTGTTTGTCTAGATTTATGGGGGCACGCACAACATCATATTATAACAAGGGCATTAGTAGAGGTGCGAAACCTAATGAGGCTTTTTTATGAATTATATATTACGGTGGCGGCAAATTGTTATAAAAATTTAGGGAAATTTACATACATACCACTTTATACCATCCTATTTACATATCTAACACCTAAAATTTTAATATTACATACATACTACTCTATATTATTTTAATATCAAATACGCCACTCATATTTTCTTCCAATCACTCATATATTTCATTTTTACCACTCATATTTGATATGAAAATGAACTAAGAATGGTATGTATGTAAATTTAAAGTTTTAGGTGTTAAATATGTAAATAGAGTATTATATGGTGGTATATACGTAAATCTCCCAAAAATTTAAAATGAGATTAGTAGTTCTATAAATTAATTAGGAGACAAAAATGAAAAAAAAAAAAACTTCCAAATTTAGGTCTTGAGGCATCACAACTTTTTGGAATTAAAGATATGAATATTGAAAGAGTTGAGTTGTAACCATAGCTATATGAATTAATTGAGATGGGTAGAAATGAGTATTGTTAAGATTTATTTTTGCGCATTCATAACATGCATATATATGAATGAATTCTGATTTCTTCGGAAAGAAAATTATACTGAGTGTAATGGAGCAATCTAAAGTTCCAAATAAAGAGAGTGCATGGCCCCAATGAGTTTTGATAGTATGATAAAATTTGCCAATTTAATAGCTCAGCTGACTGCATAGAGTAGATAATCTAAAAGCTAGGAGAATGAAGAAGACCAGCATTTACAAATGTCTCATATGTTAAAGCCCTATTATTAATTTCAGCTGTAGGTTTTAATGACCAACTAAGCTATTAGTTTACTTCATGGATTTTATATATTTTCATGATTGGGTCAAGATCCAAGGGAGTGAGGCGGATCGTGATTTTTTAGATTTTGTTTATTTTGTATATTTTTATATATTTTTTTTTGTAGTTAAGAGTGTAAAGATCGATAAAATGATGTACTAATTGAACTCATAACTATTGTATATGATTTTGAGAACATAAATAAATTTGTATATTGAAGAAAAGAATTTATAGTTGCTCGCGTTAGTTTTTATTTCATTAAAATGAGATTAGTGGCTGGTAGATTAATTAAGAGACAAAAATGACAAATCTTTCAAATTTAGGCCTTTAGGCATCACAAATACATTTTCTTCAAAGCTTTAAAATCATCAATCAAAGGAGTATCATCTTTAGCCATGGGAGATTTTGAAGTAGGTGCTCTAGAGACTAGTGGGAAATGAAAAAAGTTTACATTAAAGTCTTTCAAAAGGGAGTAGACATGTTATTTATAAGTTCTTCTTAATGTAATTCAAACTAATGGAAATGCCAAATGTTAGTCAAATTATCGATTTAGCAAGGAAAAATATTTTTATTTATTCTTTTATATTTTTAGTTTTAATAGGACACAATGGAGAAAAAGGATTCATGTGGCCGACCCCACGTAGTGGGATAAAGACTTGATGTTGTTGTTGTTGTTGTTTTATATTTTTAGTTGTTGCGTCCAGGGGTATTCGCGACGGTAGAGAAATATAAAGTTTAACGTCTTAGTATTGTACGAAAATCCGGCACGCAATCAGATAAAAAGAGAGGGTGCGTCATCCATTAGAGACACCAAAATTTTTATGTGGAAAACCCCTGAATAGGGGAAAACCCATGGGGTCTGGCCCAGCATAAATGAATCCACTAGTATTATAATTGATTACAAATTAGGTCCTTCCTCGGGGGAAGGCCTTGGCTTGATGTACATGATATGTAGTACATTACATAGTAGAAATACAAAGAATCACTGTTGACGTATTTGTTTGTTCAGAAGGATCATAGTCTGGTGACTGAGGTCAGAAGAATTGTAGTCGACGGGCGACAGAGATCATATATACCGTAGTCGGGACTGTAGTCGGTGGTCGTAGTCGGCTAGCGACGGAGGTCGGAAGGACTGTAGTCGGTGGGCGACGTAAGTCAGGAGGATCATAGTCGGCTGGCGACGAAGGTCTGAGGGACCGTTGTCGGCGGGCGATAGAGGCCGAAAGAACTGTATTCGGCGGGCGACATTAGTTAGAAGGACCGTTGTCGGCGGGCGACGGAGGCCAGAAGGACTGCAGTCGGTGGACGGCATTAGTCAGAAGAACCGTTGTCTGATGATGGAGGTCAGATAGACGGCGTCAGGTAGAAGTCTAGTAATGAACATAAATCCAACATCAGATAGATGTTCGGTGAAAGTCCAACAATAGATAGAAGTCCAGTGTCGAGTAAAAATTT
Organism: Dendrobium catenatum; assembly: GCF_001605985.2. Lineage (NCBI taxonomy): Eukaryota > Viridiplantae > Streptophyta > Magnoliopsida > Asparagales > Orchidaceae > Dendrobium > Dendrobium catenatum. The sequence goes on along the minus strand of NW_021319138.1, from coordinate 65,675 downwards.
GACGACAAGCGGAGGCCTGGTGTCCGGTAGAAGTCCGACGTAAGTTGGAGGCCGAGCATAACTCCAGCGTTAGATGGTATTCGGGCAAAACTCCGGCGTCACTTGGAGTTCGGGTGAAACTCCGGCGTCACTTGGAGTTCGGGCAGAATTCCATCATTCCGGCGTCACTTAGAAGTAGGACGAAATTCCAGCGTCACTTGGAGTTTGGACGGAATTTCGGCGTCTATTGGAAGTCGGGCAAAATTCCAATGTCCCATGGAAGTCGGACAGAATTTCGGCGGTGACCGAGGAGGAGTTTATTTCCTCCTATCCTTCTTCTTTTCTCTTCTCCTCTTGCTTCTTGCTTCCCCTTGCTTTGGCTCTCCTCCCCTTCTCAAGAGAAATGAGAGGTCTATTTATAGATTTCTGAAGTGGCATGGCCTGTAAATAGGTGAGAGATTAGGGGCGAATTTGGAGTGGTTTGAATGGACGACCGATATTGAATCCCTTGATTATGGACCGTTCATCAGACATTTAAAGGTCTTAATGATGTCAGAATTTGGCGATCTTAGGATCGTTGGATTCATCTCGTCAAGCATCTCGATTCGATTATAAGCATGCCATTTTTGGAAGCCGTTTAGTAACCCAAATTATGGATTGAACCTTCCGAATGTGCTTCGGGTATTTTATTTGGTCCCATTTGGGCTTGGATTGTGAGACCTCGTTCCCTTACTGTTTCTCTCTGATTAATCCTTTCACTATTTGATTCTGGGGCATCACATGGATAGAGTTCAATTTGGTGTCGTTGGGTTCGTCTTTCCGAGACGATTGGTTCGACTATAAGTTTGCTGAAATCGGAGTTCAGATGATCCCATATTTAATTTTTGAAGTTTTCAACTCGATTTTTGCCTCGAGATTCATGCTCGGTCAAGATAATTTTTTACTGATATATCATTAGTAATTTATCCATGAAATAAGAAAATTAGGGAACTAAATATATATCCATATATCCAAACAAGGTCAAATTGGTTCACAGCAAAATTGGCAAAATAAGAATGAATAAAAATGATGAACTTGACATAGCCATCGTAAACTCACTAGGCTCAAAGTGAAACTCAAAAGAACATACTTTGCCTGCATTCATCTAGAGCTATCAACATTTGACCCGACCCGAAAACCCGATCCGAACCCGACACGAAAATTTCGGGTTTGGGCGAACCCGGATTCGGGTTCGGGTTAGAGATTTTGACCCGTTTGTAAAACGGGTCGGGTTCGGGTTGACCCGGCGGGTTGCAGGGTCGACCCGAAACCCCATTTAATTTAAAAAATCCGGATTTCCCGCCCGCTGCCCCTGCCCGCTACCCACTGCCCTACGCCCTGGCTCACTTCTGGCCAGCCCGCTGCCCGCTGTGCCCACGAGGCCACGACGCCACACGGACACGCGCGTGCATGCGGCCACGCGGCCACGCCCTCGCACGTCGTCTGTCCACATGCGGCCACGCGCTGCCCCTGCCCAACCCGCTCAAGCCCTCGCTTTCGCCCGCCGTCCGCCGACAAAACCCAAATTCCAGGTCTGGTCGGGTCAACCCGGCAACCAGCCGGGTCGGGTTCGGGTTCAGATTTCTGACCCGTTTGTCTACCTGGGTCGGGTTAGGGGTCGACCTGTTTGAACCCGGATCAATTCCGAATTCGACCCGAACCCGACCCGTGACCCGAAATTAACACCCCTACATTCATTCATACAAGTTGATGACTTCCTCCAACAAGTTGATGACTTCTTTCATCAAGTTGATAACTTTTGCCATCAAGTTGGCAACTTTATGAAGTAGTTTTAAGATAATTTTTTTCATATACTCTTATCTAGTTTAGATTGCATGCCTCATGTACTTTGATGAATTTTATTATCATTTTTCTAGCATAAAAGATGTTTTTCTTGTAACACCCAAACTCTCACTTGAGCATATAAATAGGAGATTAAAGGGAGGTTTTTGGCACACAAAGTCTTGAGAATTCAACTCTTATAGTCTTGTCAGCATTTTCTTGTCAATATAGTGAAATCACAGAGCTTCTCTCACTAAATTTTATCTCTGTTTTTTTTTTTTAATTTATTTTACCGTACGAATTTTGCTAATAAGCGGTTCTAACATTGCCCAAGAATAAAACATTTTACAAATTTACGATAATGAGCAAGCTTGTTGAAATTTCTTATACCACCCTGATGCCAAAGTTGGATGAAATGAAATTCCTTCCATGTTAATTTCTTCCATATCAAAAGGATTAAGAATCATATCAACCAGAAAATTAAATATGAAATCAAGATGATATTGGTCATTCTATGTTTGTGAACTTTTGTATCAATTAACTATTTGATGGTGCTCTTTTTGTTATGGTTCTCTATGGTCTTAACCCTGTTTTTGCTATTATCATATATATATATATATATATATACTTTCTTCTAGGCTTGTCGAGCTCATATCTCTCTTGGCTTGAATTTGAGCTTGATTAATTAATCGAGTTCGAGTTTTCGCTCGATTTTAAATCTAAGAGATCGAGTAGGCTCACGAGCAAGCTCGTTTATTATGAAATAGTGAGAATGATTTTGATTCAAGCAATTATTATTATAAGATGATAAAAAATGAAAAATTAGAAAAAAAAAAGCACTTGATATAAGAAAATGAGATATAATATTTAAATATTTTTAGTATCTTTGTATTATTGAATGCTAATACATGTAAAGTTATTTTCAATGAGCCAACTCATGAGCTAACGAGTTAAGCAGGGTTGGCTCAAATTTGCCTCGTTAGCTCATTGAGTTGACTCATGAACCATTTATCAAACTAATTCTTAGTTTACTCATAAGTTGGCTAGAATCACTAACACCCCTAGAGGGGGTAATCCATCATCCCTTGGATGGCCAACGATTACATTGTCCTAACGCATCAGATCCATTATAACCTCTCATAAGTTCAACTTTTTATATATGTTCATATTACCAAATAATAATGAGAAAACCCTTTCTTTCAAAACCCCATAGGGGGTATAGATGAGTGGACTCGAGCTCGAATTTGTCTAATATAAATATTTCATTATGCTTCGCGGCCTCACTTGAAACATGCTTCACTCTTATTCAAGCCGCTTTATGGGCTAATGAGTCAGGCGGACTCTAATATAAACTCAAGCTCGAAGCTTGATAAGCTCAGCTCATGAGCTTGTTATTAAGTCGAGTTTGAGCAACCTTGCGAGCCAACTTGACTCATTTGCACGACAAATTATTGCATCCGGTCACCAGACGGGGAGATAGGTTCGGATATTAATAAAATATTATTCTAAATTAAGCATAGGAAAAGCGCAAGTCAAAAGCGCAGATAAAGCACAGTCAAAGCGCAACTAAAGCGCACATAAAGCGCAGTCAAAACTCAAGTGAAAATTAGCGCATGTGATGTGGCAAGTTTTAATTGGATGTCCGAACCTATCCTCCGCGTCCGGTGATCGGATGCAATAACCCCTACTTCATAGCAACATTTCTTTTTTTTTTCTCTCTCTTTTTTTTAAAAAATAAAATTGTCAAAATTTTTATTTTCAAAATACTCCCTCATCTAAGAGTCTTATCTTCTACCAGTAAAACAATCAAGTAATCAACTTTAATTCAACTTCTACAATGATAGTATATATTATTTTAACATTAAAAAAAAAATCTCATTTTGAAATTTCATAAAAATAATGATCATTAAAAAAATATCATAAAACTGATAATTTATTGACTTGACTTTTAATATCATAAATTTCACCTATTTATATTCAACCTACAAATTTGTGTTTTTACATGCTAATTTATCAGGTTATTATATAATAAAATTTAAAACCTTAAAGAAATAAAACATTTTAAACCTTTTAAAGCATGTGTTGTTAGGCATGTAAATGAGCCGAGTCAAGTCCGAGTTATTTCAACTCACCTCTAACTTGAGCTTAAGCATGATTAAGTAATAGAATTCGAGCTTGATTCTATACGAGTTCAAACTGGCTCATGAGCCCAATCATTTATAAAGAAAGGAAAAAAACGATTATGACTCAAATAATTATTATAGTAAAATTAAAAAATGAATGAAAAATCAAGAGAGAAGTAATAAGAAATCACCTAATATTAAAAAATGAGATAATATTTTTGAATATTTTAATAAATATATACTTGAACTCCAGAATTCTAGCATATTTTAGATACATTTTGTATTAATATTTTTTAAACTAGCCGACTTGTGAGCTAACGAGTTGAGTTGTGTATGCTCAAGCTTGACTCACAAGCCATTTATTAGGGGTGTCAATAAATGACTTGACTCGCCTCAATCCAACCAGAAAAATTGAAGTCCAAATTTACTTGTTTGATAAAGGGTCGGGTTTAGATTGGGTTGGGTTTTATTACCCTTTTATTAAACGTGTCAGTTCAGGTTAGCCCACTTATCTATTTTTACTTGAAATGACTCGTTTAATATTCTTTTAAAAAGTTTTCCACTTGTGAATATAATAATCTTATTTTTTTTAGTTAATAAGTTTTTGTTACCAAAATTG
>NW_021319138.1:34781-61033 GCF_001605985.2 Dendrobium catenatum | reverse complement strand
TTTTTGCCATGTGATGTTTAAAAAGTAGCGATTTTTGCATACTTAAAAAAATATTTTGATATCTAAAAATAGTACTTCAATTCAATTAAAACTTCAGAATGATGTTTTACACAATTTGTGGTAATTTGGTTATGTTTAAAAATTATGAATTTTTATTTAGTGGTGTTCTTGTTGTCTACCATTGGGACATTTTGGCAATTTTTGAATTCAGTCCAATTATGCTTTAATTAATGAAACACATTAAAAAATATGTTGTAAAGTGTTATGATGTAATGTCGGTGCGCCAGTGGGCGGCCGAGGGTGGGATTATGTTAAGCCGACATGCTAGTGGGCGATCGAGGTGGAATTCAGTTATGTCGGCGTCAGTGGGTGGCCGAGGTGTGATTCAGTTATGCCAGCACCAATGGGCGCGCGGTCGAGATGAGATTCTATTATGCCAGCGCGAGTGAATGACCGAGGTGGGATTCTGTTATGCGGCGCCAGAGGATGACCGAGGTGGGATTCTATTATACTGGTGAGATTCAGTTACCTAAGTATTGTTATGTAGGAGCCAACGGGCTATCGAGGTGGGATTTTGTTATGAAATGTTTGCTTATAATCCAGTTCATTTTAGTAGTTATTTAATTATATTTACTTTCAGTATATGATTCAGTACGATGTTCTCAGTTCTTTTGATTTTGATTTTTGATCTTTGTTTTAGGCTACGATAGCCTGCTGAGCTGTGTTTTCTCATTCATGCTTTTTCATTTATTTTCAGGCTCGGGGAAGGGTAAGGAGCAAACTGAATAGTTAGGATAGCATGCTTTGATTTGTACTGTAGGTATATTTTGTTAGTTTTGATTTTTGCAAGCTTGGCTTTTTTTGTAGTATTCTCTATTTCTAAGCAGTGTTGTAGATATATTTCATATTATATATATTTTGGATGATATATATAAAAAAATTATGTTGAGATTCAATAGTCATTTGCTTTATATTATAGTCAATAGTGGCTCTGTGTATTATATAAATTTGAAGTTTTATTTCAGTACTTCTCTAACTAGATCTTAGGGTTAATCTTTCTACAATCGGATATGGTATGACCTGTGAGATATCAGGTTATATCGGGTTAGGTTGTGATACAACATCTATTTAGAATCAGTCTTCTCCTCTACTAAAGTTGTTTGCTTTCCATTGAACTGCTCCTTGATTTTCTGCAGTTCATCCAATAACTAAGTTTACTACATCTGTGTCTGCACCTGCCAGTCAGCTTATGATTTCTTAACTTGCTCTAGCTCAGCTTGAAGGGCAGCTGCATGTGTGCTATATAACAACTCCTAGATACTTATTGAGAAGTTGGAGCTACCAGATGTCTGCCCTCGTATGCATAGGCATGCGAGCCTAAATCATAAATCATATCATGCTACATTCCTTTTATCCCTTGTGACCAAGTGCGGTAGTCAGAATATTTTGTTGATCCACCATAAGAACCCTCACTTGCTTCTAAATGACTCTCTTGAAGTCATGTATACTCGTCCTATAAAATTTAATAAAAAATTAAGCAATTTACACATGATATCAAAAATATTAAATTTATATACTTACATATGCACTCTTTACTCGCTCATCAACCAATTATTGATCCTCCTATCACATGCGGGTATGACTATGAAATTCAACAGCGATCAACTCTATACCCCATACCTCTTTTTATAATAAACTTACATTAGTATTCATATCTAAGTAAATTATTAAAATATTTTAAAATTTATTACCAAACGTCGTATGTGCTCAGTATGTGGAACTAAGCCCCTAGTATGAAGGAAACTACCCCTGCCTCCAATATCAGAAGCTCTATTTTTTTTCATTTTGGTTCCTCCTCCTAGTCTAATCTAGGGTACCCCAATGATTGGTTAGCTCAACCCATACACTCTCACCAATCTAGAGTGGTTGCTCGCCTGACTTTTTAATGTATGGAAACTCGTCTCTTCTGTTCAAAAAGTCTATATGGTTACTCTATGAAAGATATAAGAATGGCAAAAGGTGAGGCCCACCTAAGGCAATCATGTCGAGTTAAAAGTTGAAATATTTTTAAGGGTACTAGTCATCAAACGATTACAAGTTCATTCATTTATAAGATGTAGCTAGCTTAAGAGTTGGAGTATTTTAAAGAATATTAGTTAACAAACAAGTAAAATTCCATGCATTGATGTGATGCTTTATAGTTAAAAGTTAGAATGATTTGAAGAATAAAATTCAATGAGAAAGTATGAGTACACTCATTCAAACAAGAGAAGTAAACATATAAACAATACCATAAAATAAGTAACTCATAAATACCAAGTAGATTCACCCTTAATGAGCCTAATAAGAATAACATTTGATTGAGCGAGGCCAGAGATAGACATACATCCACCCCAATAATGCTTGCATTATAGGAACTCTATCAAAGGAGTCAAGTTAGCGATGCACATATTCTGAGTGGCTTTATCCAAACAACTCTTCTCAACAAGCTTTTACTCGAAGATGCACTTGTTTAACGATGACTCGACTCATTTAGTCATTCTCCCCATCTAAGGCTATTAGCCTTCCATAGATATCATCATCCAAGTTATAGGAAATACACATCTTTATAACCTACAATCATGGCTTCATAAATTACGTAGATCCCCATCTCATAGCTACACTCGCTTAAAAGACTCATCACCTAAAGAGACTTGCCACTCATCCAAGGCATTTGTAGTTATGGACTTTCCCAAGATGCTCATCCTAGAGGACCCGTTTAGAGCACCTACCTCCAAGGACTTGCCAAACATACAAGGCACTTGCCAATGATATCTTGAGTCATATCAGAGATAGATGGCCACATGTGCACCATTCACCCTAGCTAGTCTTTGTGTCAGTAAATTGTAATGGTTTATATTTGTCTAATAATATATTATTATTATTATTATTCATAGCATTTTTTTTCTAATGTAATATTGCAATTTACACATTATGTTGGAGCTAGGGCTAAATTTCTAAACAAAATGAAAATAAATATAAATAAAAGGAACCCAAAATGCTTGTATCTATTCAATGATAAAAGATGCCAATGATGCATTATCATGCACGTATTCAACTGATTATCCAAGTCTCCTTCCAACATTCACAAACTTTATATTTTTATTTATTTAAAACAAAATAATAATTGCACATTTCTTTTAATAATAGAAAGAGGGGGAGATAATGCAAATTTCTTAAGAAGGAGATATACATATTGCAATAATAATTTTAAAAAGTGCTTTTATGCAAAAACGGTTCGGCCACCGAAATTGGCCTCAACTTTGTCATGAGAGCACGTTGCAAGACTTTATTTTAAAGCTGGCGTTTTATATAATTCATTAATTCATCTCATGAGAAAATTAGATAAATAAATTAAAAGATAATGTAAATATATTTAAAAATAAATATTACTAAGATGGTGGACTACATGTGGTTGACAGGCAATTCCCAGTTGAGTTGGCAACAAGTTGCCTAATTTAAGTGGTCCGGCTCGAAAATTGACCTTGACTTTCCCGTGATTACCGGCTGCTTCGGGTGACAGCTTTGCTAATTAGTGGAGAAATTTTAGATAAATAACTTTAATATATTTGTTATTATGAAAAAAAAAAACGTTATTAAATTTTTTTCTTTTAGGAGGAATAACTCGCTTTAATGAACACATCGATCCATCTATTTATAGAAAGATCTAGATCTCTATCATCATTTATTTTTCTATAGAAAGATGGAAGAACCTTAGACATACGCTTCTAAAAAAACCTAGCGTGTAAACTCTGCGCCACTTCGGACATGCATGGACCCCCACAAAGGCCACTTAGGCTTCGTTTGGGACGGCTTTCTTACTGCTTCATAAAGCAATTTTTTAGTGCAAAAGTTAAAAAATTTATACTAAAAAGCTGCTTCAAGAAGCAGTAAAAAAGCCGCCTCAAACGAAGCCTTAGGCTTCGTTTGGAACGGCTTTCTTTCAGCTTTTCAAAACAGTTTTTTATTACAAAATAAAAAAAAATTGTACTAAAAAGCTACTTTAAGAAGCAGGAATAAAGCCGTCCCAAACAAAGCCTTAGACTTCTAACGAGCGGATCACCCTGCGAAGCGAAGGCTAGGCAATCACTGTCACCAAGACCTTTGAAAGGAGATGTGTAATTGCGCCCCAACAAATTATGGAAAAGTATCAACTTAGATGTTATATTCTTTTGATTGGCATTTTTCTTCTGAATACAAATTATAAAACTCTTTACTTTTAATAAGTTAAAATCCACCTAAGTTCGTCACCAACATTAAAAGGGAACAAAAAAAAAATGTCGACCTATACCATCAAGGAACTCAACATATTCTATATCTCTTTCTACAGAGTTCATTGAGAGGAGGGGATAACATTCCACAAAATTAAGGGATTAACTACTAATTAGAATGTGCTAAACCTCAAGAGGGTGAGGTAGAGAGAAAATTTATTTTTCTTTACTTTTTTTTTTTTGAAAATCAAGAAAGATACTTTTTATTTTTCTTTACTTCTCACCACTTAATCCTATGATAGGGCCTCCTCTTCCATCAAATTAAAGAGTAGTATACATTTATTGAGAATTTTTTATATGAAATATAATGAAAAGATAAACATAATTAGTCAAGGTTATACTTGATCCCCATTTCTTTAAAAGACATGTTTTACATGAATTGAAATAAAAATTTAAGGCAACATTGGTTATAATGGTGACACACATGATAATACTAACAATGATATTTAGCTTATTCCAAAGGAAATTGAAAATGATAGATAAAACACCATAAGAAAAAAAAAAACTCAAAATAAGAACTTTAATTCTAAGAAAGATCCTTGACTTATCTTCATTATGTTTTTCTTCCAAAGGAGAAGGAACAAAATTCCTTATTATGCAAATAAAAAGTTAGCTTCAGATGGACATGTATTGAGATGCTAAAGTTATTCTTAGAAGCGGTAGCCTATCATCTTATGATTGATCCCAAAGTAATGATTGTTAAGTAAGCTTTAAGGCAAATGCGCCTTGGAAAGAACATATCACAGTATTGTAGAAAAAGTTAATAGAAGTTTGCTTTATCCATTATAGAAATTTTACCAATTAGATTCCCAACATTATCCCATGATGAAGAAGAAGATGGTCAAATTCATATTCACGTTAACTTTTAGGTTCTTAATAAAGCATGTTTCAAATATGATATTTTTTTGGCCAATTTCAGATCTCAGGGTACATCTAATTGATTGTTGATGTTATCAAATAAGTCATATGTGTACAATCATACTAAGATGGCATAAGAGGACAAAAAATTACACATTTTCGTGAAGTGCCTCAATTAGTCTATTTGATAATTAGGTCATTTTATTTCGTCAATATAATGCAAATGTCACTGACTTAGGAGCAATAACCAAAATATCTAATGATCTTATGTACAAGAAGTTTGATGGTTATGGTGATTCCTCAAGGTTCAAGAGCCGAAGTCTCTCAAAATATCTTAAAATATCAAGATTATGTTCTAGAAGCTTAGAAAGTATAATCTCTAAATGAATATTCTCAATTGTGCATTTAGTTTCTCATCCAATAGATTTCTCAACATCATAATGCACCATGAAGGAATCAAGAAAGATCCCTAAAAGATCAAATCCATTAAGGATATGCCATCATCCAAGAAGATATTTGTAATGCCCTAGAATCTAAAGAGGAGTTTAATTTTAATTCCTTGAACTTATTAAACTAATCATCTTGCATATACAAATACACCAAAGCCACTAATGACAAGAATATGAATATATAGAAGAAACTCCAAAAGTACACTAAACAGAAATTCATAATTTCTCAAAATAATCATATACATGAATTCAGTTTTGAAATATGACTAACAAAACATACTATCCTGGAACTCTAAAACATAAATACTTGACAATCTAGCAACCATGCTTCCTATTAAACTGGATATACTCAATCAATTATTTAACTTTGCCTGAAATAGTAATAAAAATAGGGTGAGTCTATAACTCAGTAAGTTAAACCCAATTCTCATCACATCATTCAATTCATAATTATAAAAAGACAGACAAAGAACCATTGAATTGAATAAACATAAAGTGTTATTCAGCTGAACATGCATGTATAAATGCAAAATGTGAATATTTTAATGCCCCTTATAACTCTCAATCTTTAACCTCTCACTCGATTACACAGGTGTAGAGCAGAGCCAACCTCCACCTATTTGGGATAGGTGCAGAGAAAAAAGAAATCAATATCGATTGACTTATAATACAAAGAGCATCCAATACATAATATCTTCAATACAAAAGATCACTACATAATGCTTTTAGAGCCCAATTTCTTTTTCCAATATAGAGCTGCATGCATGAAATGTGTGCAAAATGGAACTATGAGTTTAATGTAATATTTATAAAGAATCATATCATGACATTTCTTGTATAGGGAAAACCCCCCACTCTTCCAATTGCCAATACAGAGTATCTAGAATGTTCCAAATTTACAGAACTCATATAAAACATTAAAATAATACACTTTCATAATTTTATTGCCAATTAGAAGAGTCACCATTTGCCAGAATGAAAAAAAGGCAATACAAAAGAAATCAACCGATAAAAATTAGCATTCTTATAGTCAAAATGTATGAAAGAGAGAATAAAGTGACCTATAAATAGTTACATGGTGAAACCTTTTTAAAACTTAGGAAAAATACTTTTTAAAGCATAATTTTCAATTTACTTATCCGAATTGAAAATAAAAATGGGGTAAGTACAAGTTGACTACCTCGAGCCTGACAATTTTTCTAATTGGCCGGGCGAACAAAAATTAAATTATGGACCTCAAAACACTAGCTTTTCCATCTCCTTCCTCTCCTCTTCATCTCTTCCTTCTCTTACAAGCTAGGGTGAATGGGTTTGGGGGATAGTGATCTTAAATATTTATTATTTTAAAAAACACTAATTAGTCGGAATGCTACAACACTCCCCTTTTCGATGTTACATCACTACATGCCACAATTTCCAAACTCCTCCAAACTCTCCCCAGCTATCCTATAGGTCATTCGCACCTTCTTACTAATGCTACTTACCCAAAACATGTCTCTCAAACCTCAAAAATGTTGATCTCATGAGACTAGAGCACCGAAGCGCTTGAATCCAACGCTTGCAACAGAAAATTCGAACTTCACAAATTCACTTGCTCGGCCCAAATCTTCAAACAATTTAGGCCTCAAATGACTTAAGAATACTTATATTAATTATTAAGCTTAAAAAATTAAATATTTAAATAATAAATTACCTGACTTCAGACGGTGAATATTACAGTTTTGAAGCTCCATTTCTAGGATAATTATATGTATTCAAATGTTCAAATCTATCCTATATGTTAGTTCCCAACCCTTCGCTAAGCTTTTTCCATTTATCTCAGGTGCAACATACAAAGAAAATTTTAATTACATCAAATAATAAATACGCAAAACCTCTAGCCCTAATAGTCTTAATGATTAAGCTCCAAATAGCAATTTTGTTTTTGTTCGGGAGCCTGTAATTGGGTTGTGGGATGTTGCCGGTTAATTGGTTATCCTTTGTTTGGTTTGTGGCTTGCTGCCTCCAATGGGTGGTCCTTGCTTGGTTTGCGGGTGATTGCAGGAAGCCTCATGCCAATTCTTGAGTCTGACTGGCATCTTCGCCCCTTTTTTCTGATTCATTTTTACTCTTTGCAACCTATTTAGCACCTTCTCTTTCTGAGGTTGTTTTCATGTGTTGATGATTATATCCTTGTAATTGTGTTCTTTTTTATTGTATGATTTTAGGCATTTCCCATTTTGAAAAAAAAAAAAAAACAATCAAATAACAAGACCTAGCTAACTTCTCGATGGAGCATAAGAAGCATATGGTGATAAAAAAAAATAATAATAATAATAAAAAAGAAGCATATGGTGATAAATTTTATTCAGTCTAATACCGCGTAGAGATTAAAAAACAAAGCACTTCATATTTCTCTTATTGGCCTCTTAAGAACCTAATTAAAATAATTATTCAAACAAAATATTTTACAATAAAAAAGTGTCTCATTTTCATACATTCAAACTTACTGTAATTTGCTAAGCAAGCTGTCATTTTAACTTAAATTATGAATAAAAAATTGTTAAAGCTTAGATGTTTGTATAATTTACACTTAATCCACGCGGTATTAAAGTTGTAAAAGATTAAGGCTTTGTTTGGGACAATTTTCTTATTGCTTTTTAAAATTAGCTTTCGAGTACAAAAAATTTAATTTTTGTACTAAAAAGCTGTTTTAAGAAGCAGTAAGAAAGCTGTCTGACACTATTTTCTAAAGCAGTTTTGCACTAAAAAATAACTTTGGAAAGGAACAAGAAAGCCACCTCAAACGAAGCCTGGACAGTTTTTTTTTATTATTTTTTAAATTAGTTTTTTAATATAAAAATTTTTTATACTAAAAAGTTATTTTAAAAAATAATGAAAAAGCTATCCCAAATGAAGTCTATATGTGTAGAAGTCAATGAAATATGACGAAATATAAATTATTGAACTCATGCATTTATGAATGATGGGCAAAAAGTGAAAAATTATGATTAAAAAGTGAAAAATTATGAGTTTTGTAAATGAGGGTATGGGTTTTTAAAATTTAAGTGGGATATATGAAATTGCTTTAAAAATAAATCATTTCAATCGAGTAGCATCATTGATATGTCTCAAAAAATTCAATTGATTAGTATGAATCTCAAGATATTATTTAAATTGGAAACTTTTGGATTTAAATTCAGAACCATCTAAACTTTAATTTTAACAAGCTTATAACTGAACTGAATGTCCCGATGAGACGAAACCATCGAATCATAAATAATCTAATCTTAGTCCAAATGAGCCGAAATCATGCACTTTAAACATATTTGAAAACTTCTTAAAATTAATTGAAATATCGAGCATCTGAATAAGATAAAACTAATGAGGCTATCATCAATAAATTTTGATATCATTAAGGTACTCAAATGCTAGATAAATAATTTATAATCAATAGGATTTTGATTTCAGTCGATCAATATGAACCATTTGATGGAGTATTTTGGATTCTAGCTAAATTTACCAAAAAGCCCCTCTAAAAAGGCTATAAAGAGGGCCTATTGCTCTACAAGAGAGAAGGTTCGAGAACTGAGAGAGGTAAAAAAAATTCTATTGCATTTTCTAGTGATCACTTTGTGACCACCATCAACAATCACCATCACGTTTGATAGACTTTTGTCATCCAATTCTGATTATTTGACTATTAACATGTAATCCTTTTGTTGGGTTTTAACTATTTAGTCGTGATATCTGATTTATGGAATTCTTATAATAGGGATTAAACAATTGTTTTCAATTATATATAATCTCATCTTCTTCATTTGTGAAAATGAGAATATTCATATATCCTTTATTACATAATAAAGTATTCCAATAAGGTGAAACCTTGTTATTTTTCCTTCTTTTAAAAATGTAAAAACTTTTGATCTTTCACAATTTTTATCATGCGTACTGGATTTTGATACAAAAATAAGATGTAAAACATATATTCTACATTGAAACCATTCCCAATATACTACAATTCTTTTTTCAGTGGTTCGCAATCAATCCCTTAATTAAAGATGTTACAATATTGGTGGTGAAAACTACCCAAGCGTCAATTTAGAAGATCATATGCATAAGATGGAAGACCATCAAGTTCAAATCCTATAACTCTTAGAGGAGGATGGATAACAAAAAGCACCATTATAATATAATAGAAAATTTCCACCACAATTAACAATAATTTGGGGCTAATCCATTTAATACCACTCAAGCAACCCCTTATGTTGAATCACTCAAGCAACACCTTATGTTGCATCTCTGCTTCACGACAATCTTATTAAGTTTTGTACAACTGCTAGTTCAATACATCATTTTTGTGTTGTTTGAATAGCTAGTAATCTTCCTCCAATCATAAATAACATAAACTAACATCAACTTATTGATGCTCTGAGTTATAAGAGATGAGTTGCAAAGCCTTGTTTGAAAGGAACTTCCTTTGAGGACATGAACACAATTTATATTGGCCATTGCCATAGCTTTTAAGAGTCTTCACTTCTAACTAATGTAATTCTGCAGCATCATCTTCTAACCTGATTTTAATTTTCTGTCATTAATCCACACGATGAGAAAGTTAACCCCTATGAGTATATTGACCAGTACGGGACCATCATGCACATTTAGCATGCTCACCTTTTTTGTGGTCATCATTTGCTTCTTACTCTCTATTTGCTGCATCCTGGAATATTCATGGCGATAGAGAAAGATATAAAGTTTAATGTCTTAACTTTGTACGAATATCCAACACAGAGATAGATACAAGATTAAGGTGCAACATTCATAAGAGACACCAAGATTTTAATTTGAAAACCCCTCAAAAGGTAAAAAATCATTGGGCTTGACCCATTTTGAATGAATCCACTAGTATTGATGATTGATTACAAATGATGTCCCTCCTTGGAGGAGGGCATTGGCTCAATATATCAAATACACCTTATATAAAGCATATTACAACATTGCAGTTGTTCTTAAGAGAGTGTTGGCATTTTTATTTATTTAGTTAGTAGGGCCATAGCCGACGGGCTACATAGGTCATAAGGATCGTAATCAGTGGGCGAAAATTGTCAAAGAGATCATAGTCGGCAGGCGAAGGTGTTCGTAGTGATCGTAGTCAACAAGCGACAATAATGCTGGGAGGGACAATAGTCGGCATGTGATGAGGTTCGCATGGACCATAGTCAATGGGCGATGGTGATCTAAGGGACTGCAATCGGCTGGCAATGGGGCAGTGCAGCGTTAGATGGCGAGTGCAAGAGAGCTCTTAAGCTTGCTCCTCTTCTCCTCTCCCATCATATACAAATGAAGGGTTATTTATAAATTTTTGGGAGTTACATGACTAGTAAATATGGAGAAGATCAATGGTAGATTGTGAGTGTTCCATTGGACGTCTGATATTAGTTCCCTTGATAGTAGAGCATTTGAGTATTTTAATGATGTCAGAATTGAGTGATCTTGGACTCATTGGACTTTTCTCATCGAGTCACTTGACTCAACTATAAGCATGTCATATTTGGATATTATTTGGTCATCCAAATAATTCTCTAAAGCTTTCAAGTTAGCTTTGATCATTTTATTTGGGCTCATTTGTGCTCGGATTGGAATGATTTTGGTGTCATTGAGTTCATCTCCTTGAGATGTTTCATTTTACTATAACCTTGCTGAAATTGGAGCTTAGACGATCCTGAATTTAATTTTGTAAATTTCTTTTTTTTCTATTTGTATCAAGATTTATGCCCGATCAAGACGATTATTGGCGACATATCACTATTGTTCAAAGCAAAATATTTTTCTTTATGTGTCATTTTTTTCTTATAAAAAAATATTCGCTTGAGTTTATTCTAAGAATAACTCTTATCATGATTAGAAGAGAACACTTGCTCATAAGAGCTCCCTTTAACTTCAAATAAACCTTTAGCTAACTTATTGCTGCCCGTTGAGTTTAGAAATCACATCTTTTGAAAGAAGGGAATCTTTAACATCCTATAAGCATATTGTAACACATTCACATAATATATTTTCTCAAAATTACTTATAAGAGAATGATAATTAGCCAAATGTTTTGATTGAAAAAGATAGCTTGTTTTGAAAAATATTAATTTTCTTTGAGAATATTAAATTTTTGAATTTTAAAATTGAACATGTCATTATGAACAATATATCGCCTCGGGAGATGATCATATCGTTCTCTAATGGGTTCAAATTTTAGAATTTTAAATTTATCTGAATTATTGTAGTCAGACTAAAGGGGAAAACAACATATGATCTCGAAAGATCATAATGAAGTTCAATCGATTATCTGACTATGATAATTCGGATAGAAGATCATTAATCTCATAATCAAAACTACAATAATAATTGATATATCTATCCGAAGAAAGAAGGTATCAATTATTATCGATCGTTCGAAAATGATGATAATGATCATTGTATTTGATTTTCCCAAAGAGAATTAATTGAGATTTTTAAAAAAATTGATTTTGAAAATCAAATCTGGGTTTCTAAATCTCCTACGAGCGCAAGCCCTCGTAGTTAATTACATCGTAGTAAAATTAGAATTTTCCTACGAAAACTCTTGATTAAAATAGCGGTGTAAATTTTATTTAAGATTTCAAAGTTAGATATCAAAGGAAGTTAATGTTTAGAATTTCAAGTGGGATTGGTTCAATGTTGAACAATTATTTTTAGAGTCAAAGAAAGAGGAGTAGCGAGTGTTTTTAAGATTCTAAAACAATTCAGAAAACACTCCAGCCTATCCTAAGTGTTGGGCTCGAATTTGATTGAAGGGGATTTTTTTAATTTGAGTGATCCATTTTATTAAAAAATTGGGACTCAATTCCCGGAGGGTGAGGTCTTATGGCCCAAGCCAGCCTTAGAACCTTCGTCTAAATTGGGCATTTAAAAGTGCCCCGAACCTAGCTAATGCAGTGTGAATCTGGTCTTACCCCGGCCTGGATTGGGGAGCCAGCTAAACCACCTAGGCGCTTTAAAATCATGAATTCAGTCTTTTAATGTTGAGTGGTAGGGACGTTAATTAGAAAAGTATAAATGAATGAGGTCGACATCTAGAGCAGATCCTTAATTGACCCCTTAGACTTATGTTGGGTGTTTGATGTCTAAATAAATGTAATTAAATATTAGACTCTTTTTAATTTGTTACTAATGCGATGCATGCTAATTGACTCGATTGAATGCAAAATTGATATGTAGCAGGTTAAAAATTTTTAGCTTAGAAAATAGGTTTTTCCCTAGAGATTGCATAACATCCCCTTGACAGATCGGCACCCACATAGGCCAGGTGGTCTGCCAGAACCCGCAGGCGGGGAGATGCCTAACAAGGTAGATAAGGTATAATATGAATGCATGAAAAACTCTCGGTGAGTAAGAGCTTACTTCTTAAGACCGTTTAGAGTTTCTATCTTATCTTAAAATTTTTATTTAGTTAAGGTAAAAAAATTTTGACAAACCCCTAAAAGCCTAAATTCGAATTCCAGGCTAAATCAAATATAGCATGAAAGTAAAAAGACTAGAAAAGCATACAATTATAATGCGCAATCATTTCTAAACAAATCAATTAAATATATCAACTAAATTAATTATTCAAATTGAAAGTCCATAGGCAAGTGTCCCTTATTATTACATCTAAAAAATTGCAAGAAAGTAAAGTGGTCGGGCACCATTAACTACAACCCGGATTTCTAATCCTAAATCAAATGACTTTGAGATTTGGGATTCTTCTCGTTATCCACTTCTTCGTCTTCTCATGAACATCTTGATTTGTCGGTTCCGGATATCCAAATGGAAAGAAACTCCCCCTTGAACAGGGTGTTATCTTTCCTCTTTGGATATTTGAAAGGGATCTTAATTTGACTTCCAAATGGAAGAAGACTCTCCCCTTTAGGGATGTCTTCACCTCTTTGGAATCCAAATTGGATCAAATATCCCAAACTAAAATCATTTCAAAACTTTACAACCTTGCTCAATCAAATTTACATTAATTTAAAAATAAAAAAAATCTAGACTCGATCCTGCAATGTTATCCTAATAATCAACAGTTATATATGCAATTCCAAGCAATTAATATTTGATCTCAAGCAGTTGATATATAAAATTTATATGTTTAATCAATCACAACACAGAGTGTAGTAAATAAACAAACAATCACATCAATTCTAGGCTAGCAAACAACATGCAGTGAAAACTCGAAAACCCGGCACACAACGGATAAGTAAACACCGGCCTAGCCTAAAATTAGAGTTGATTGTCCTAGCAAACCATCTAAATTATGTGAGGTAGGTCGTGTGATTTTGATATGTCCTAAGTAGGATCATTAAATTAAAGTTGCTTAAAGTTTGATTGGTTGAAAGGTTTAAGAGAAATTTAATTAAAATTTAAGCATTAATGGTTTGAGGTCAATTTTAAGATTGATCATTAATTATTTGTTGGATACCACCTTTGTTTCACACCGAGGCCGTGAATTTTATTTCAACTTCCTTGGGGCTAAGTTAATAGCCTCGTAGGCCTAGGTTATCCAGTGGTACCCGGTATAATTAAGTGATTTGATTTGATTAAGATTTGAAATTTAATGAATTTTAATTAAGGTTGGTTGATTACTGGTTTTAAGGGTTGATTAATCATTTCTGGAGTTTTAGAGTGATTTTGAGTTTTTATGAATTTTTTGATTATTTTAATCATTTAATTAATGGATTAAAATTTAACTTTTTAATTAAGCTCAAATTCTGGAATGTTTGTATTTTATTAAAATACTAGATCTTAATACGATTAGTTAGACAGTAAGTACGTTGAAATTGGATTTTTTTACATTTTACTACGAAGGTTTGAAGTTTTGAACTAGTTTTGACCTATAGTTGATCAAAAAGTTGACTTTTTGAATTTGATATTTTTCTGGAACTTTAATATTTTTAATAAATATTAGACATTATTAGGAGTTGAATTCAAGTGAGTTTGGTCAATTTGAATTTTTGTTGAATTAGTTATGAAGGTTCAAAGTTTTGGGTGTTTAATGGATTTTTAAAATTACTTAATTAGTGGCCCTTTTTATGATTTTGCTCCAAATGAGATCCCAACTCCTTGAAATCAGCTCCAAAGGTCAGGGATGACCTAAGAAGAGATTCCCAAGTGTTTGGGGAATTTTTGGAATTTTAAAGTATTATTAATTAATTAAATTACTAAAGTATTAATTTTTAATTAAAATTAAATTAGAGCTTAATTTGCTATCAAATATTTTTGGTTTTAATTTTCATTGGTTAAGGGTTTAATTCTGGTCAATTAGAATGGTTAAACCTAATTTTTGGGTTTAAAATGGATTTATTACATTTTCTAAAAGTTTTAAGGCTTAATTAAGGGTTTAAACTCAATTAGGCTAATTAAGGGGCTTAAGGAATTCTAAACCCAGTGAACATTTTCCTATGGGCTGAGAGTGTCACTAAGTTTAAATGTCCAAAGTTTTGAGTCAAAAGGGTGTGGATCCTAATTATTGAGAATTTTCTAAGTTCTCTAAACAAGTCCTTAATTTTTGTCCTTAATTGTGTCACTATGTTTAATGGGTTTAAATCAATTGTTCTCACTAACCCTTTGAATACACATATAGATACATACATCACATTCACAATCAAATCCTAGATCTAGGAGAGCCCTAAGCTATGTGGTGTGTGCACAACCTAAGCATGCAAAGTTTGATATTAATTAATGGTGGTAACATTTTGATTAGTGAATGATTAGAACATAATCATTCACTAATCATTCCCCAACGAATCCCATTCGTCCTTCCAATCTACATTTAAGATTCCAAAGGAATCTCTCAAATCTTTAGAATTTATATATATGTATTTTAAAATAGATTTAAAAAAAGGTATACATATATATCTAAATATATAAATATATGTTTTAAATTAAAATAATTCAAAATATCATTAGAGTGAATTTACAAATGATTGAGAGATTCATTGATTTTCAAATTACTTTGAAAATAAATTTTAATTTTGAAAAATAATTAATATAATACTTAATATAATATTAATTAAATATTATACTATTCAAGTAATTCAAATTAATTATAATAAATTAGACTTTAAATTTTGAAAATAAGTTTAAGCCAAATAACTTAATTTTCTAAAAAGTTCAACGTAATATATGTACTTTTATGGGTTTAATTAAATTTATTATTCCAGTTAGCATCGTCTCCGGGCCGTCAGATCTAACATGGAGGAAATCTAACGGTTCGGAGGAAAACCGCGGATTCAATCTCAATCCCAAAGAATGAGCGAACAAGATCAATCCCGCGGTTCACATGAATGGTCTGGATTTGGTCGGATTTCGATCTTTGCAACGGCTGGACTCCGCGGTTCGAAGAGATTTCAATATGGCGCGATCCGAGCCGTTGGCCAAGAGATTAGCGGCTCGAATTGAGAGCAATCAATTGACGTAGCGGATGTCGTTAGATCAGCCGCTATCTCAATTGAACGGCTCTGATCGAGCCGAACGTACGAATACGCTAATTGATCGGATCCGAGGTCTGAATCAGCCACGAAATGGCGCGATCCGTTCCTTTAATCAAAGAATCGACGGCTCAGGTCGTGCCTAGCTCAGGCCTGCGTGAATCGAGACCTAGAACTAGTATTTTGGCTCATTCGTTCGATTCAATTGACCAAAATTCATGAAACTTTAAATTTAGGTTGAGTTGATGAACATAATTCATGGGGTATCAAAAATAGAGATTAAAAATCACCTTTCTAAAAGTTAATTAAAACTAAGTGTTCTGATCTAGGGTTTAAGATTTTACCCAAGTTACTGGACGGTTTGACCCGTTTAATGAATTGTTGCATTTGTAGGCTGTCCACGCTCCATTTTGTAGAAGAAACCTCGGCTTGAAAGCTCCTGGATCGAGAGGAAATCTACTTTGGATTGATTGAAGCCTCGGCTCGCCAGAAAGTCCATCACCGGCAGCTTCTAGCGGCTGGATCTAGCTTAGGAAATGTGGAGGAGATTCAAGAGAGCTCAAACGAACAGAAATTTCAGCTAGAGGAGCTCTGGATGGGGTGAGAGAGTGTTAGAATTAGAATCAATCTCAAATGAGGGTTTACACCCTATTCAAATGTCCCCCAGTGATTTGGACGGTTGTGATTGATTCCCGAACTCCCCAGATGGTGCCACATGTCCAGGGAGTAGGTGGGAGCAGAGCATCTAAAGGACAAGGGTACATCCTAGGTGGAAAGGGTGTTTTGTCCTCTATGAGCTCAAGGATTTGATTCAAGCCATTTGATTTCAATCCAAGGGCTGAGAAAAGTCTTGAGAATGTTCCAGAACTCAATTAAAGTAGCTGGAATGGTTTGGGGATGGAGAGGATTAACTAAAGATGGGTTTTGACCATCTTTGACCACTCCAAACTAATTTTTTGACCATTTGACTGGTCAAACAGTCAAGCTGAGTGATGTGGCATCAAAGGTGGCTTCAAACATTGATGGAATTCTTTGGGTTCAGTGCATGAAGCAATGGATCAATGTTTGATAGGGTTAACCGTTTAAAAGCCCTTTAGAAAAGTTGTTGACTATGTTGACCAGTCAACTAACCCTCTTGACTGCTGAGGTGGCAATAGAGGGAGTCTTGAATGCTATTATGATAGATTGGCGGTGTTCAAATGTGTTTGAGCATTGATTCTGAATAGAAGATGTTTAATGGTTGATTTGGTCAACCTAGGTTGACTGGGTCAACCAGGTTGACCCAGGACCCAAATTTGGGCTCAACAAGTTTGAAATATGATTTTGAATTTGTTGGAGTTGGTTGTATTCCATTTGGAAGTCGTTTGGTTTGAATTTGACATTTGAACCCCTAAGGGGTATTTTGGTCAAAAAGGTCGATCTGGTCAAACAAGCTTGACCAGGGTCAGGGCTTGAGTCCATTGCACTCCTAAAGGTGATCAAGATGCATTGGAAGAGGTTATGTGGTTCAATTTGAAAAGGTGTAGTTAAAGTTTGGAGAAAACTTCAAAATTCCCTTTAAAGGGCATTTTGGTGATTTTGACCCCTGGTCGACTGGGGGTCAAAATGGGTCCACCAAAGTGTAGTTTAATGTTCAATATATGGTAATCAATTATCTGAAAGTGATTGGAGGCTTTGTAGAAAGCTCCAGGGTCGAAATTCACCGAGTGGCAAGTCTAGTGGCATAAACTGTAAATATTTGAAGGTTTTACAACCTTTGGATTTGGATTTAGTTTCTAGGGTTAGAGACCTCAGAATGGGCTTAAATTTGGAGGGTTGCCTCCAGAGACATGTCCCATCAGTATGAAATTGACAGACTCTGAATCAAAGGTCATTTGACTGGATTTTGAAGTGTTTGAAAAATCTATGGAAAAGGCTTTCAGGACTTGGACCTTTGGCCTTGAATTTTTGTTTCAAATTCTGGATTTGGATTGGGTTTTAGATTTGATTGATTAGATGTCTGGATTGATTTATGATCTAGGTAGATCCTAAATTCTGACTTCTAGAAGGGTCTTAAGGTCTAGAGTAGATCCTAATTAAGGTCTGAAGTCTAGAAGGATCTTAGGATAGATCCTAAGGTCAGGATTCTAGGACGATCCTAGAGTTTGAATTGATTTGGAAATTAAATTGATCTATGGTTAGGATTGATCCAAG
This sequence comes from Dendrobium catenatum, assembly GCF_001605985.2. Classification (NCBI taxonomy): domain Eukaryota; kingdom Viridiplantae; phylum Streptophyta; class Magnoliopsida; order Asparagales; family Orchidaceae; genus Dendrobium; species Dendrobium catenatum. The sequence continues at coordinate 42,748 of NW_021319138.1, read as the reverse complement.
TGACCTCATACAAAAATGAGGTCAACACCAAATAGTATTAAAGCTTGATCTTCACCATCAACATTCATATTAATATTCCTCAAAACCTGAATGATATAATTAAAATTATTCAAATATGATTTAAGAGGCATATCTTCCTTCATACAAATTAAACAGTTTTTGCTTTTAATTAAGTTTATGGAGAGGGTTTTGGTCATATAAAAAGACTCTAATTTGATCCATAAAACTTCCGCATTTGTCTCATCTAAGACCTTTATCAAGACATCATTCATTAAATACAATAAAATAACTAAGATAGCCTTATCATTCATCTCTATTTAATCTTATTCACTCATGATAAGCGCCCTTACAAGAACCTATTGGACAAATACACCATATGTCTTGGTTTCCTAAAGGCCAAAATTCCTTATTCCGTCAACTTTCTCAATCTAAAACTTCATGACCATCATACTTTTCATAGCCTCTCCCTAATACTAGGTGTTAAGAAAGAAAGTGTCCTCGACTTAAGGGTAAGAACAATGAACTACAAAGTAACTATAAAATAGTGTTCAAGAACCATAAAAGAGTACATTAATAAGTCTATATCCATAATCACAAAAATGTCAAATAATCCAATAAGCTTCAAAAAGGATACATGAAATATTACACTTCATACAAAATAAGAAATATAGATGAACATATCAATGTGTCAAATTGAGAGAAAATGTGATCATTTGTTATAAAGATGAGGGTTAAACTTCTTCTCGAAGAAGCCAAAGAACTTCACTTGCGAGCACCTGTCTCAAATTAGAATTTCATGGTAGCCACCAATTTTTTAAAAAATAAGATCAAATCTCATAAATAATACTTAATGAAATTAAACTCCATACTTAACAGATACTACCCTAAAAGACCTCTATTCACACAATTCGAGGATATCATTAGCTCTACCATCACATTCTAGTGCAACATTTACAAATGCCACATGTAAAAATCAATTTTGGTATCTTTAATATCATTTTTTAACCACTAAAGAGGTGTCATATATTGATCAAAATTCCCCCAATTTCTTGAAGATGGACCATCCTTAATAGTAATTTTCTACAATAAAAAAAGAACATTTTTTTTTTAATGTGAACAAGCAAAGCGCATATCACCCTTAAAAACCTCTCCACTATGCAACAAAATACCAATCTAATACATTATCACTTTCTACAAGTTTCATTCACGTTGTCTGCTGAGGCCATCTTCAAACAATTATTTTCATATTTGATATTCCCATAGAATGATTGACTCGCATGCCCTTTGATCACTTCTTGCAAGAATATTTCAACAAAAAAAAAAAAACTAATTTATATTGCAAAGACTTTAAAGATTTATGAATAAAAAATTCCTATGATTTTTGCATGTCTTTGGCATATTGGCATCAATGATATGATTTTCATATATATTATTACATACTAACAAACAAAAGCATCCATATAATACATTAATTGCATTATATATATATACACACACAAAATTAATTATTACTGTGAATATCAAATAGCACCTTAATGACTTTGATCGGATGACAACGGTAGACCGATGATAGTCAGACAATGATAGTGATAAGATGATATTGAATGGATTATGAAGATGATCTGCTCTTTCTGGTATTCCACGTAAAAATTCTGGTAGCTATTGCATTCTTTTTCATGTGTTGGATCTTTGTGAAAAGCTAAGACATGAAAATCATGGCTTCATTTAGAACGGTTTTCTTACTGCTTCTTAAAGCAGCTTTTTACTACAAAAATAAATTTTTTATACTAAAAAGCTGCTTTAAGAAGCAATAAGAAAGTCATCCCAAAAGAAGCCTATATATCTATCATCATGAATTTTCTAGCACTAATATATATATATATATATATATATATATATATATAATATGAGCGGGTTTAAGGGTTTTCATTTTTTTTCTTGTACAATGCAACTAATTCTTTAAATAATGCATTGCTAAGGTATTGTAGCATTTATTTTGCAAAGATTTAGAGAGCTTAATGATCTAAAAATTAGAATGATGTGAATAAATGTAGAAAGATGTATACAATACAACATTAAACTTATTGCATGTAAATTAAGGTTTTATGTTGCATTAATTAATTTGAGAGTAATGTAACACTCTTCAAATAAACAAAGTCTTAAAATGAGGTTATATAATTATTAATTAATAATATAAAAGAGCAGTTATTTAAAAACCAAAAATTTATAATATCATTATGCTTAACTTGAGCACTACCAAAAAATAGGGTTTTCGCAGCATAAAATTTCACTTTTTCCGCGGCGGTTATACCCGCTACAATTAAATTTGCAGCGGTCGGAGAAACCGCTGCATAGCCGCTGTTTTTTGCCATCCGCTGCAACGCCTTCCGCAGCGTTTTAAGACATATATATAATTAATAATGTAAAAGCTTTAGTAAATATAATTAAATATAAATACTTTACTAGATAGAAGTTATTTCAATTCACTCCATAAATATAATTAATTTAAATATATTTCTTTTATAAAAAAATATTTTTAAATTTTTAATGATTTTTTTTATTTTTAGTTATCATTGATTTGCTTTGTTATATATTATTATGCTTAACTTGAAGGGTAGCCTTGGATTTTCAAATGTCGGTGCTCTCTTCTTTAGCCTTTCTCTTCTCCCAATAGAAATTATTCTGCCTTGTTGTTTTCCTTCTAAATTTTCTACCAAAATTTGAGACTCTAATTTGCTCCCTAAGTTATAGGCCCACTAGTTATTTAGTCTGCATAGATTGGCTAGATCTAAAAAAAAGGACTTACATACATAGCATTTAATATTGACTCACATAGTCACATGTACATTTAATATTTAAATTTATTATTTACTCATAAAATAATAAAATAAAACAAACACACATCTAATCCTCTTCGATATCATTCAAACGCACTTGACGGACTCGTCTCCCTTCGTCAGTGCATACTCCGCTAGTCCAGTGAGTCATCTTCTTCAGCATACGCAGCTTATTTTGGTCTGTTGGCTACGAGTTTTGGCTATCAAGCAAAAATTCTTGGGTTCGAGACTTGTGTATGTAATGTGTATATGAATTTGTCTTAATTAGCATAAATGTCCACACATAAAAAAATCTTCTTCAGCATCATCTCATCATGACCCGTTTTAGTGATATTCTATTACGACCCTTCCCCCAAATATCTTGTTTCAACTTCCTCGTGTTATCGCAACCCTTGGCCATCATGCCCTCCTCTTCCCAATGCATCACAATGAGATCTCATAATGACCATCCCATCCTATAAATGTGCTTCCTAGCCCTAAGAGGCAAAGGACTTTGTACTTTTTTTACTATCTTGAGTGATTACTAATCACATATATGTTAGAGTACTAAACTAAAATTTATGTTAGCCCTCATTTTTGGTATTTACTCAACTCCTTTGTATTTCCATTTTCAATCTTTTGTAAATGATGCAATGTTATCTTTTCTCTTATAGATTTTTTTCTTTCACCCACTAATTGTAACTTTTTTTGTAATTATTGTTAAATTAATGATTATGTGGTAATTAATGATCATTATGTGATAATTTTGTAATGCCTTTGTGATGATGATGACTTATATTCAATGTTTTGCTTGCTTGATGACCATCACTAACAACCCTAAAGACTAAGGAAATCTAAAGCATAAAATGGTGGAAAACTAATTTAGGCTTTTATTTGAAGAGTTTTTTACTATTTTTTTTATAAGAAAAGCAATTATTAAAAAAATAATGTATGTTTGGAAGACAGTTTTTTCAAAATATTTTTTTTCAAACGTTTATCTTTAAATAACTATTTGTGAAAAAAATGAAATTGTCATTACTAAAGGAGCTTTAAAAAAATTAGAAAAACTTATGGAGTCTTAAGCTTCATTTGAGACTGTTTTCTAAGGCAGCTTTTTAGTGTAAACATTTCTAATTTGAAGAAATTTTATACTTAAAAATTGTTTAAAAAAACAATAAGAAAATTATCACAAATAAAATCTTAGGCTTCGTTTGGCATAGCTCTTTTTCTGCTTCTTAAAGCAGCTTTTTAATACCAAATTTATTTTTTTTTTACTAAAAAACTACGTTAAGAATCAGCCAAAAAAATCGTGGCTTCGTTTAGGATGACTTTCTTACTGCTTCTTAAAGTAAATTTTAAGTTAAAATTTTAATGTTTGTACTAAAAAGTTACTTTAAGAAGCGGTAAGAAAACTGTCCCAAACGAAATCTTAATCTTAGATAGTTAAGCTTAGCTCTTATGATAATTAGTATTAGTGTTAGAATATTCATTAGATGGATAATTTTATTATCTCAGGATTACATGTACTTTATATTATAAACTTAAAATAACTGACATGTTTTATTTCAATTGCACAGTTATCTGCATGGTTAATTATTATTTTTAACTTGTTTTGCTGCTTAGTTAATTACTTTGAGTAGCATAGCCTTTCTCTTCTCCCAAGTGAAGTGTTCTGCCTTATGCTTTCCCTTGGAATCTTTTGCCTTTTGCTTCATCTTTAATGACAAAAATTTAGGTGTCTACTCTCCTAACATGCAAGGGAATATGATAAAAATAACTTTTTTTTGCCTTAGGGATCTTTCTCCAATATTATTCAAGTAAAAAGTTTTTTTTTTTTTTTTCATTATTGATTTAAGTTAATATCATTGGAAACACAATAAAAAATTTTATGTGATTAAAATTTTGATATACTTTTAAAATCTCAAAGCATCTAGGCATTTAGTGAAGGAGTTTCAAAAATAAATTTTGAGATTATCTGAATTTTATTTGCAATAAATTTGTAATTTATATAACGTGGCTTATCGGGACAGGCCAAATAATATCAAGGAATTCTATTTGAGAATGAAAGTGTTAATCAAGCACTTAAAAGTATATGTGAGAACTTAGGGCCATATGAGGGTGAAAAGTTCTCCAATATCGATTACAAATGATATACTTCCTAATAATTGAAGAATGTGTTGCTATAATATAGCATATACAAGTTGTACGTAATAGAATCCTATGTGGAAGTTGGAAGAGCCTCATAACTTAGAGGCTATTTTCAAGTGACCATTTATTATATGTTTGGTCATTCTCCCATGACAATGGGAGATCATAAGCTAAGAACTCCAGCATAAAATTGGCTGTGGGGTGACAAGTCAAAGTTGGCATCGATGCATTGATTTTGGTGGCTATAAAGTGGGCATGCATTGGACTTAATTTGTGATGATGATGTAAATCAAGAATATAGGCAATGGTGTGCATCACTGTTTTTGGTGACGACGGATGACAAAGTTAGCAAGCATTATTATTGTCTGGCAATATGGGTTAAGAGACTATGGTGAGGTGATACTTGATGGGAGATCATAATTGAGTGATAGTATTTTGAGGGTCATAGTACAACAAAGATGGTAAGAGGATTGTAGTTAGACAAATGTGGTCAGAGGACTGTAGTTGATGGATTATAGTTGGAGAGTTGCAATCAAATGATGGTGATCATTAGATCATAATGAGGGGATAATGATTAAAGTCTAATAATTGGGCAACAATGGTCGGAAGACTTTAGGTAAGTAATGGCACTTAGAGGATATTAATCAATCAATAGTGATTGAAAAAACACGGTCAAATGACACTAATAGAATGATTGTAGTTAGGCAATGGTAGTCAGAGTTTTATTTTTGGCAGACGATAATCAAGGACCATAGTTGAGTGATACTAGTCCGACTACCATAATCTATCCATGAAAGTTGAAGAAGCAAAATCAAGTGACTTTGGTTGAAGGATTGTACTTGAGTGACATTGGTCAGAGGGTCATAGTCGAGGGATGGTAGTTGAAAGATAGTAGTTGGAGGATAGTAGCAAAGGATCATATTCAGACAATAGTGGTCAAGGAATCGTAGCAGTGCGAAGATAGTTGGAGGATCACAATCAGTCAATAGTAATCGAGGGATTACTGTTGGGTGACAGTTGTTGAGGGACTATAGCCAGACAATAGTAGTCGAGGGGAACACAGTAGAGCAATGATGGTTATATGATCGAATTCCTCTAATGGTGGTCAAAGAAATGAAGTCATGTGATGATAGTCAGATGATCATAGCCAAGTGATATTGGTTATAGGGTCTAAGTTGGATGACAGTAGTTGAGAGATCATAATCGGGTAATTGTAGTCGAAAGATTATAGTGTGAGAATAATAATCGAAGAACTATTATCCATGATGGTGATTAAAGGTCCATAGTTAGGCAATCGTAGTCCGAACATTAAAGTTAGGTGGCAGTTGAGAATCATTGTCAAGCAACGATGATCAAAATATTATATTTGAATGAAAGTAGCTAAGAGATTATAGTTAGGCAACAATGAAAACAACTATTCCTCCATAGGATTGACATTAACATATTTGAAAACAAAAAAATTGCATTTATTACCCAATCTTTCAATTTTTTTTTTTAAGGGAAATTTGGGGCATAGCCCATTTTATTGAAATAAAATGCAAATACAAAGTTCAACATAATTAGAACAACAGGGAAAAATAAAACTAAAGCCCGAGCAGCAACCAACATTCTATAGCAAGAATAGAATGTGGAAACCAGAAGCTTTAAACATAATTCTATCAAAAACTGACAGAAACAGCCTAATTAAAAAGCTACAGGCTACAGGCTTCAGGCGACATAACCGAGTTGAGGATGTACAACCCAGTTCCACGCTTCCAGAGAAGCTTCAAAAAGATATCAGTGACTAATTTGGATGGTGTGAGAGCCATATCTACCCAGTTTTGAGAAGTGATGTAAGCAAAAACACTCCTCAAAACCAGAGTAAGGGAGCGCTTCAGAACCAAATCAGTCGACAGGGTGAAAAAGAAAACTTTCAGCATCCACAATCCATAGAAGCTCCAGGTGTAGTATCCTTGAAATTTTCTCAGTCTCAAACCGGCAGAGAAAAACAGCCCCAACATGAAAAGAGAAAAAACAAGTTAGAAAAATTAAAAGGATTTTTTTTTTTTTTGAAAAGAAATACAGAAACAACAGTTTAAACAGAAAGAAAAACTAGCGGGTCTGAAAATCATCCGCAAATCTGAGCAGAGAGCAAGTTGCCATTGACAGGCTCAGAACTCATTAAAACTGTCGCTAACAAAGAGGAACATATACTCTGGTTGCCCGAAGACCATCCAAGAGTAATCAGAGTCGGATAATCATCATCGCTTTGAATTAAAAAAATTACTTCAAAGCCTGATAGAAAAATCCAATCTTGAAGAGAAACCTCACAAATCCCTTCCGGTAACTGACGAGTAAAATAAACCTCCAGCTAACTCAAAAATCACTGCCCTTACCGTCAATGAGTCTGGGAATGGGCTTTTTTAGTCATCCATTTTAAGGATTTTATTCTCACATCTTTCATAATTTCAGTGGCTAAAGTGACAAAACATTTTGCCGTCACATTAAACCTTCTGTTGTTCCTTTCACGCCATATATGATAAATAGTGGCATTGAATAACAAGAGCCTGTAAGCTTTCTCCTTTTTTTCACCCGGTAAGCCACCAATAAATTCCAATGCTTGTGAAACATTGGGTCTAAGCAGAAAGTTTTGCAAGGTAGGAATAAGCCTAATAAGAATCTTGTATGAATACTCACAATCAAAAAATAAATGGCGCGTGGATTCCGTAAAATCCTGACATAAATAACAATTAGGATTATCAATATAAATGCCTCTCAAGGCTAAGACCTCAGCAGTTTTAAGTTTGTCTAAAAGAGACATCCAGGTATAGATAGAGTATCTAGGGGAGTTTCTTTTATGCCACACCAGCTGGAACCAGTCCACGTTATCATGGGAATCAAAAAAACTATTGTAATAATCTTTGTATGAGTGCTTAGTGTTGCCATCCCAGGTAAGGCTAAGAGTAGTTTCCATAGCTATAGGAATGCTTCCAATGTAATTTTTTATTTCGTCCCTAAGAAAAG
>NW_021319138.1:20464-27560 GCF_001605985.2 Dendrobium catenatum | reverse complement strand
AGGATCTTCTCCCTCTCAAACTCAACCCTTTCCTCTCTCCCTTTCAAGCTCTCTCTTTGGGCTCTCTCTTGGCTCTGGGGATATCGCGGCGATTTTTGAGAGGATTTTTTTTCTCTCGGTTTGGATTTTCACCGGGGGGGTTGATTGTTCGTTTGCTGGGTTATGGTGGGGGGTGGCCATCGGTCACCCCCACGTCACCCATCGGGGCAGGGCGGAGGAAGAGATGGTGGGAGTTCTGATGTTAGAGCACGCGCTAGTGCTAGAGGGAGAAATGCAGTTGATGGAGGTGGATCGGGAGCTGATGTAAATAGTAGAGGGCGTTCTAGTGAGAGGAGATTTTCTTTAATAGGGTTGGAAGGATTGGCGAAAATTGAGGCGGATGATAAGCGTCTGGTATACCCTCGAGCTCCAGGAACTGGAGTTGCGAGCTCTATTATTGCGGGAGGTTCTCAGAGGATTGATGCGCGGGAGATACATTCCAGTGAGGAGCTGGATATGTGATCAAATGCGGAGGGGGGCATTGAAGCTGGAGATCGGAACTTGTCAATGAATGAATCATCAGATCTGGATGAGGTCATGGAGATTCTGGGAGGCAATGAAGCTGAGGAATTCATTAGAGAAGTTAACGAAGGTGCTGGATTGCTGGATCTGACTGATCGGATCTGGGATACTGAAGGTTTGAATGGATCAACTGCTTCTTCGGAATGTGCTGTGATGATGGATGCTGAGGAGAAGGAGGAGTCTATCTCTTCTGAAGGTGTGAAGGTACGGGATGAGATCCCAGATGCGCAATGTACCATGACTGTTGGGACAGAGCAGGGTGATTTGGCTGATCTGAAGGTGGAACCGGTGGAGGTAAGCAAGATGATTGACAATCCAGTGTTTGAACCTTATAGGATTATATTTACTTTTGGTAATCGAAGTCGTATAAGTGATCTGTACAAGACTCATGTGGATGGTAATATTCATAATGACAAGGTTTCTGTAGACTTATTGCCGAAATTTAGTTTTGGGAATCAAGTGGATGTGAAGAATGCTGATCATTTGATTAGGGGGAAAAATGTTATGGCTGATTGTAATGATTCTCCAATTTTGGTTGAATGCCGCCTGGTGTTTGGGGGAATGCTTCCTCGGAAGCTTTGTCTTCAAAACAACATGAGAAAGGGGCTGGAATTTCACGGCCGGTTTAAGATGGAGGTTAATGATATTGGATTGGCATTTAATGCATGGAAAAAGTCTGCAGCAGTGCAATTGAATGTATTTGAAGATAAAAGTAGTTTCATGAGGGAAGATGGATTGGTCAAACTTGATTTAAGCAAAGCCAGGGGCAACATTCAGAAGTTGGACAGAGCATTGGTTGGGAGCCTTTTGGGTCATCGACTTCCGTTTTATGTAGTCCGAAATGAGTTACAGAGGAAATGGGGACATCTTGGGCTCACTCGAATTAACCCAATGGGACTAGACTGTTTTCTTTGTTGGTTTGAAAATAAGGAAGCAAGGGACACTGTTCTGCTTGGTGGTCCTTGGTACATGGCAGGACAAATTATTGGGATAGAGCAATGGTTTGTAGGTTTATCTTCAAAATCTATGAAAGGATTTACTTCCCCTGTTTGGATCCGACTTCCTAATCTCCCATTGGAATATTGGGATGAATCAAATCTTGCAAGGTTGGCTGCGGGTATAGGTGAACCTCTCTTTATGGATGAGCAAACAAAATTATGGAATAGATGTGCATTTGCTCATCTGTGTGTTAGGTTGGATCTATCGAAGAGGCTTCCTAAGGGAGTATGGGCACAAGGTCTTAATGGGAGGTTTTTCCAGCCCATTGAATATGAAGGGATTCCTTTAATTTGTTTGCGGTGTGGAAAGGTGGGGCACAAGGCTGAGTTGTGTAAGGAAAGCTTGGGCCTAGCTGAGGAGACAGATATGAAGGCTAAATGTGATGAGGCTCATATAAAAGTTGCTCATTCAGGATTGCCTATGGGTGTTCAGCAGAAAAATGACGGTGATGTTAGTTTGAATGCTTTGAGTTCAACTTCCCTCGAGAAGTCTTCAGATGTGGATAATGACATGGGAGAATGGACAATTGTGACAAGGAGGAGAAGGTTTAATAATAATAGAGTGGGAAACAGATCTCAAAATGTTAATCCTAAACCTATTGTCCCGGTTCTGGCTGTTTAAACTGTTTGGAGGGAAGTTTCTAAAGAGCAGAAACCTGTGAATCCTGATGGAATTGATCAGTCTTTTGTGCAGAAAATTGTGGTACCTGTGTAGAAAAAAGGTGAGAATATGGGAGCAAAATCTGTTTTGAAGAATCCAGAGGAGATGTTGTGGTCCAAGGCACAGGATGGTATGCAAATTGCGGATCAAGTTTCACCAATTAGGCCCGATTTGGGACAGCAGGGCTTGATTTCTTTGCCTGTGTTGAAGAAGAAAAATCGTAGACAGCCCAAGGATTCCCCTGCTAAATTATTAGCTCCCAAAGTCTTGAAGTTTTCTGATTCTAAAGCTGGTGTGATCAAAAGCAAAAATATGAAAGCTAGGAACTCTAACGAGTGTCATTCTAAGGAGATTAATCTCATTGGCCCTCTACAAAAATTGCCTGGTATTCGGATAAGTAAAAATTTGAAGAATGAGGTGGCTTCTTCATCCATTGAAAAGTTTGTAAATGTAGTGCTATTGTCAGCAAGCTAAAAGAGGTGGATCTTGCTGACCAATGGTAAGATGTATTTTCTGAAGTTTTTTTGCGGCGGAGACGCTTCCCCTTTAGTTGATAATGTTTAACATCTTATGTTGGAATTGTAGAGGTGCTCGTAAGACGGAGACGGGCAATTATTTACAGCACCTCATTGCAGAGCAGGATATTAGTTTTATTGGTTTGTTGGAGACCAAGATGGAGTCCTTTTGTAGAAGAGATATTGACAAACTTGCTGGTAGGGATTGGTAGTTTGTTTTTCAACCATCTATTGGCAATGCAGGTGGTATTTTGGTGTTGTGGAAGCATAATGGTGGCTGTTTTCAGGTGTTGCACCAATCCAGTCAATGTATTATGGAGAAATTTTCTTTGCCTAATGCTTTTGATTGGGAAATTGCAATTGTGTATGCTGATAAAGACAGATATTGTAGGAAACATGTTTGGGAAGATATCTCAAGATATCACAATATGGAATCCCCTTTATTAGTGGGGGGAGATTTCAATTGTATTATGTCCCATGAGGAGAAGAAGGGGGGTAAGACCTTCCATTTTTCACCAGCTGCGAATGATATGGGGGAGTTTATGTTGGATAATGACTTGATTGATCTGGGGTTTATTGGTCCAGCCTTTACTTGGACTAATAATAAGGATGCGAGAAGTAGAATTTTTTCAAGACTGGATAGATTCCTTATTAGCTCTTCAATTCTGGACTCTTTTCAGGGATTGAAGGTTAAGCACCTTACTAGACTTGCTTCAGATCATTGCCCTATTTTGTGCATTGTCAAAGAAGATGTGAGGAGGAATTACTCACATTGGATCAAGTTTGAAGAGGTTTGGGCTAGTTATCCAAATGCTTGAAAACTTGTTTGGGAAAAATGGAGGGTGGAGAACTTGGCTCTAAAGCCATAAAACTTCAAAAGAAATGTCATAAAACTTTGAAAGCCTTGTTTTTCTTGAGCAAAAACAAAATTAAACTTCTTAATCAGTTGAAAGAGGAAATGGACAAGGAGATTAAGACTTTGCAGGAGATGGAATGCTCACCAGATGGGTTAAAAGAAGCTCAGGCTGAATCTTTGAGATATAAGGTTCAGTTGATGAATAGTACTCTTGCTAGAATTATGACTTGGTGGAAGCAAAGGGCCAAGGTAAAATGGATTGATGAGGGGGATGGGAACACCCGTTTTTTCAACACTATGGCTTCGGCTAGAAGAAGAGGTAACGACATTAATTATTTGAAGAATATAGATGGTATTGTGTTGTCTGATCATGGTAAAATCTTGGATGTCATACATGGGTTCTTTGAGCAAAAATGGCATGGGCAAGGAATTGTTGATGTGGGATGGCCGTCTTTTGATTCTCAAAGGGAAATCTTGGCTCAATTTGCTAGAATTCTGGAAGGTGAAGTTTCCAAAGAGGAATTATGGGCTGTTGTAAGCTCATTTGGCCAAAATATTGCACCTGGTAGGGATGGTATTACGGCTTCGTTTTTCAAATTGTTTTGGGAGATTGAAGGGGAGCAAGTCATGGGAGCCTGCTTGGAATTTTTTGCTTGTGGGAGTATGGAAGCAAGTTGGAAGGAGACGGTAATAGTGCTAATTCCTAAAGTTTTGAACCCGGATCACCCTTCCAAATTTCGGCCAATTAGTCTTTGTCAAACAATCTATAAGATTGTTGCAAAGGTGCTTGTTAACAGGTTAAAAGGGTTGTTGCCAAGGCTTATTTCTGAAGAACAAGCAGCTTTTGTGCCGGGTCGTTCTATTTCAAGCCACTGCTTGCTTGCTCAAGAGGTGATGAATAGATTCAAGATTTCAAAATCTGCTATGGGTTATTTTGCATTGAAAGTCGATATGGAACAAGCATATGATAGGATGAGTTGGAAGACTTTAGAGCTTGTTCTTATTTGGATGGGATTCCCTCTCAGATTTATTACTTGGGTGCTCAGCTGTGTTAAAAATCCAAAGTTTTCTATCATTGTGAATGGACAGCTTTCAAAGGGGATTATTATAGATTGTGGATTCCGTCAAGGATGCCCACTTTCTCCATACATGTTCATTCTTTGTTCTGAGTTGTTGTCAGCACATTTTCTTCAGAACTTCAAGGAGCTTGGGGTGCCAATCAGTGTGGCGGGACCTCCTATCTCCCACCTGCTTTATGCTAACGATGTTTTATTTTTTGCAGGTGCTTCTATCCCAAATGTAAGGAAGATCTTATCTATATTGGAGGATTATTGTGCATGGACTGGCTAGAGGGTGAATAGCAATAAATCTGCTATTCTGTTCAGCAGAAGGACTTCTTCTTCTACAAAGTCTCGGCTTGCTAAGATGACTGGATGCAGAAAAGTGGAGGAGATGGAGTATCTTGCCTTGAAGTTGGCCATGAGAAGACTTAGAAAGAGGGATTTTGGTTTTTTGTTACAGCAAGGTTAGGCCAAAACCCTGTCATGGGGTGTTAGGCACCTTTCCTTGGCAGGGAGAATAACTTTGATCAATGCGGTTTTGCTTCCTTCGTTGGTGTATGTTGTAACTCATTCTCCTGTTCCAAAATCGGTTCTTTATGATTTGGAAAAGCTGTGTAGAAGTTTTTTATGGGATCTTGATGCCAAATACAGGAGTATTCATTATGTTGCTTGGGAAAAGATTGCTAAACCAAGGAAGTTGGGTGGCCTTGGTTTTCATGCTAGTGTTGATTGGATTGGTCCTCTAAGGTCAAGAATTGCTTGGGAATTTATTAGCAAACCGCAGAATCTATTCCAGATGTGTATGATGCAGAAATATGGTAAATCGCCGTGGAATGTTGAGCTGAAACGTGGTGCTTCAGCTGTTTGGAAGCTGATCTGTGATGGGGCAAATAGTTTGATCTCTTGCATGCGATGGAAGGTTTGTATAGAAGGAGTATTGATGTGGTAAATCATGTATGGATTTGAGATAGATCTATTTCAAGATGGCCTACTTTTTGTGATATTGCTGCAATTGAAGAATTATGGGTTGCAGATTTCATAGACATTGACAGAAAGTGGGATAAAGATAGGCTATTAAGCTGCTTTGGGGAATCCTTAGCTGAAAGAATTTGTGAAGTTAAAATCTGGGATGAATTGGAAGATGATGCCTTGGAACTGGTGAAATCTTCTATTGGATTAACCATTTCTGCCATAGTTTACAACAGCAATTTTTATGAAGAGGCTGGCCCGTGTTTTGCAGTTTTTAAACAGTGGTTTAAACCACGTGAAAGTATTTTCTGGTGGAGGGTTTATAAGAATGCTTTGCCAACAAATTGTTGGTTGCAAAACTGTGATTTTGAGGTTGATGTAGATTGTCCTTTTGGATGTTGCATGATTGAAGACTTGGACATGTTACAACAAAGTGTAAGCAGCTGCTGGCTATTCTGCAGGCTCTAGACAGTTGGGGGTTTGTGACTCCTCGGTTTGCTTGCCTTGATGAGTTCAAGGTTTTGTTGGAGAGCAAATCTGGAGGTAGGGATATTGGGATTTTGTTATATGGTTGTGCTGTGTAATACAGCTGGGTGAATAGAAACTCAATTAAGCACGGGAAGGAGAAAAATACACCGACTTGTATGGCAGAGAATATTCTTGAAGTTCTTCATCAAGGTTGTCGTTCTAACAGCCTGGAGCAACGGGGCACTACTCAATCCTTTGGATTGTTTTCAATTTCTTCTTGGTGTCCCCCCCCTACAGGTTGGTTAAAGATAAATGTGGATGGAGCTCTTCTAGGGTCTAATAATGGTGGTATTGGGATTGTTATTCGAGATAGAAAGGGCAAGTTGATTATGGCGGCTGGTTGGAATGTTTTTCATTGGGACAGTACTCAAGTGGAGTTAATGGCTATTCAATTTATTGAGAAGATTATTGGGGAGTGGATGTTTGAATTTAAAGGAGACATTGTGGAAGGGGACAATGCAAGTGTTATTGAGTATTTTCAAAAGTTCAAGCACAAGGAATTATGGAAGTTGCAACCTGCTGATGTTGACAAATGGAGTTGGATGAGGCTTTTTCAACAATTGATGTTTATACATACATATAGAAGATTTAATATGGCGTCACATTATTGTGCTCACAGAGCTTTACAGGACTCTTTCCATTGGGATATAGGAGATAGAAATATATGTATTTCTCAAGAATTTTTTAACATTCTTGAGGATGATAGCAGCTTTTTTTCGTTAGATTAGGGGTTTTTATTTGGCCCCTCTTAACTTTTTCTAGTTGTAATTGTTTTTGTTGATGAATGCAAATGCAGAAGTTCGGCTCTCTCTCTCTCTCTCTTCCTATCCCTCTTTCTTCCTATCCCTCTCCCTCTCCCACTCCTACCTCTCCTCCCTCCCTCCCTCCCTCTCTCTCTCTCTCTCTCTCTCTCTCTCTCTCTCTCTCTCTCTCTCTCTCTCTCTCTC
>NW_021319138.1:17252-18823 GCF_001605985.2 Dendrobium catenatum | reverse complement strand
TCTCTCTCTCTCTCTCTCTCTCTCTCGCTCCCTCTCCCAATCCATCACACTCTCCCTCCCTCTCCCTCTCCCTTCCTCTCTCTCTCTCTCTGTCTCTCTCTCTCTCGCTCTCTAACCCTCTCCCAATCCATCTCCATCTCTCTCCCTCTCTCTCTCTCTCTCTCTCTCTCTCTCTCTCTCTCTCTCTCTCTCTCTCCCTCTCCCACAACCTCACCCTCACCAATGACGGATACGAATGTTACCTTATAAATAGATGAGATCTAACTACACAATTTGTCAACACAAAATCTATATATTATTTCCTGAGGAAATCCAACTGCTATGCAATGATCTATCAAATGCCAACAAAATAAACAACTAGTCATACTTTTATTTTTCAAGAAGATCAAAATTCGTAAGGACCTATGGAGTTTAACTTTTCATATATATTTAAGTTATTTTATGTCAAATAAATTTTATCATTATTTTTTAGGAATGCTCTTTTTATTTCATTAACTATGGAGTTTCACTCTATTGTCAATATTAGTTGAAAGTGAGATTGTGTACAGAGAGTTTTGGGACAACTAGAATTTGGCAATATAGTGAAATTTCAATTATGCATGTGGCATTCATGATTCTTAATTTAGTCATTAATTTTCAATAGTTCATTAAATTTTCTCTTGAATTGATTTTAGTATTCTCAATTTCAACAATAGAAATCAATTGTTTGGGCTAATAATTAGTGTACTTCAAATTTTCACATATTTCTACATTTTATTTTGCACTGCATCTTATATTTTTGGTAGAAATATTTGACCTCAAGACATCATCTTCCTCTCTCTCCCTCTCTCTCTCACACACACAATCTCCCTCTCTCACTTCCCTCTCTCTCTCCCAAGCATACTCACCCCCATCCCTCTCTCCCTCTCTCTCTCTCTCCCTCTTTCTCTCTCTCCCACTTTCTCTCTCTCCATCCCTCCCCCCTCCCACTCCCTCTCCCTCTCACTCTACTTCTCTCACAAAAGTTCAGCTCTTTCTCACTCTCCCATCTCTCTCTCTCTCTCCCTATTTCTCTCTCTCTCTCTCTCTCTCTCTCTCTCTCTCTCTCTCTCTCTCTCTCTCTCCCTCTCATTCTCACCCCACTCTCTCTCTCCCTCTCTCGCTCTCTCTCCCCCCTCTCTCTCTCTCTCCTCTCTCTCTCCCTCTTCCCATCTCTAATCTATCTCTCTCTCTCCCTCTCCCTCTCTCTCAATCTCCCTCCCTCTCTCTCCCTCCATCTCTCTCTCAATCTCCCTCCAGCTCTCTTTCTCTCTCTCCAGCTCCTTCCCTCTCTCCCTCTCTCTCTTTCACTCTCTCCCTCTCACTCTCTCTCTATCTCTCTCTCTCTCCCAATTCATCTCCCTCTCCCTCTTCCTCCCTCTCTCTCTCTCTCTCTCTCTCTCTCTCTCTCTCTCTCTCTCTCTCCCTCTCTCCCTCTCATTCTCACCCCACTCTCTCTCTCTCTCCCACTCTCGCTCTCTCTACCCCCTCTCTATCTCTCTCCTCTCTCTCTCCCTCTTCCCATCTCTAATCTATCTCTCTCTCCCTCTCCC
>NW_021319138.1:14525-16853 GCF_001605985.2 Dendrobium catenatum | reverse complement strand
CTCTCTCTCTCTCTCTCTCTCTCTCTCTCTCTCTCTCTCTCTCTCTCTCTCCCTCTCCCTCACCCTCTCAATATCCACTTTTTCACACTATGGCCTCTGCTAGGCGGCGGGGCAACTCCATTGAACAACTTACTCACCTGAATGGGCAGCCGACCATAGAACAAACTGAGATTATGAGTATTATCCACGGCTTCTTTGCGCAGAAATGGCAGGGCAACCCAATTACTGTATCTACTTGGCCCTCTTTGGACGCTCAGGTGGCTTGCTTGGATCGGGTTGCCGGTTTGCTGGAGGGTGAGGTCACCCGCGACGAAGTGTGGAATGATGTTCGTTCGCTGGGACCAAACCGTGCTCCAGGGAGGGATGGCATTACAGCGTCTTTCTTCAAGGCTTTTTGGGAAATTGTTGGGGATCAGGTGAACCTAGCTTGTTTGGAATTCTTCTCTACTGGATGAATTGAACAATCCTGGAAGGAGACAGTGGTCGTTCTTTTGCCTAAAACCAAAAATCCAAATCATCCATCTAACTTCCGGCTGATAAGTTTATGCCAAACTATTTATAAAATTGTCGCTAAGATTCTTGTCAACCATATCAAAGGTATCCTACCTAGCCTTACTTCCGAGGAGCAGGCGGAATTCGTGCATGGGCGGTCGATTTTCGATCACTGTTTGTTGGGGCAGGAAATTATGAATAAGTTCAAAATCTCCAAACTGCTAAGGGTTGGATGGCTATGAAGGTGGACATGGAACAAGCCTATGATAAAATGAGCTGGCGAACCTTGGAACTGGTACTTCTGAAAATGGGCTTCCCACAAAGATTTCGATCGTGGGTGCTAAGTTGTGTGATTGCACCTCGCTTCACCATCTTGGTAAACGGCATGCTGAAGGAGGAGATTACGGCTGAGTGCGGGTTCCGGCAGGGTTGCCCTCTTTCTCCCAATTTGTTCATCCTCTGCTCGGAGCTTCTGTCTTCACATTGCCAACAAAACTACCGGGACCTTAGCATGCAAATCTGCAAGGGGGGGCCTCTTGTGTCCCACCTCCTTTATGCTGACGATGTTTTATTTTTTGCAGGTGCTACCATCCCCAACGTGAGGAAGCTATTGACCATCCTAGAGGACTATTGCAGATTGAATGGACAGCGGATAAATAGTAACAAGTTGACTATTCTGTTCAGCCAACGTACGCATTCCACGTCCAAACACCGATTAGCCAGACTTGCTAGATGTCGCAAGGTTGAGGAAATGGATTACCTTGGGATTAAATTTGTTATGCGCAGATTGACGAAGGTGGATTTTGGCCCACTTCTGCTGAAACTGCACAATTATACACTGGCATGGGAGTGCGGCATTTATCGCTTGCTGGCAGAATTACTATGATTAACTCGGTGATGCTTCCGCTGTCGACTTTTGTTGTGACCCACATGCTTGTCCCTCGGGGTTCCGTACCCCTAGATTTTTTCCCTCGATGAGTTTACGAGGGCTGTGAAGACTGGATCGCGGTGGGCAAAGCTGTACTGTGCGGCAGTCTATCACAGCTGGGGAAATCGAAATGCAATCTGGCATTGCAAGACCGTGACCCCCATCACTACGTTGGCTGCTCGGATTCTCGGATCCACATCGCAATGTTTTTTTCCTCTTAACCGGGAGCAACGGGCCACTCGCCAATCCTTTGGATTGTTACACTCTTATTCCTGGTGTCCCCCCTACTGGTTGGCTGAAAATCAATGTTGACGGTGCTCTGCGCAGGAACAATGCTGGTGGGATTGGGATTGTTATTCGGGATGATCAAGGCAAGCTTGTGGTGGCGGCCGGCTGGACTATCACTTACTGGGATAGCACGCAAGTGGAGATCATGGCTGTTTACTTTATCGAGAAGCTGATCCTTCAATGGATGTATGAGGCGGATGGTGTTCTTGTTGAGGGGGATAACGAGAGCGTGATGGAGTTTATGCACAAGTGCCAGCAACGTGAACACTTGCAGCAACGGCCTGAGGAGGGCGATAAGCTGGAATGGTTAAAGGTGTTTCACAAGGTCCATTTTGTTCACACATACCGAGAACACAACA
The DNA here is from genome assembly GCF_001605985.2 of Dendrobium catenatum. Classification (NCBI taxonomy): domain Eukaryota; kingdom Viridiplantae; phylum Streptophyta; class Magnoliopsida; order Asparagales; family Orchidaceae; genus Dendrobium; species Dendrobium catenatum. The sequence continues at coordinate 14,786 of NW_021319138.1, read as the reverse complement.
TGGCGGCTCATTTTTGCGCTCAAAGAGCGATTGAGGATAGTTTTGTTTGGGATACTGGTGATACACAAAATATATGAATTCCTCAAGAGTTTTTGTCCATCCTTGAGGATGATAGTTTTGGGTCCGACCCGGGTTAAGAGTCCCTTGTTTTTTCTTCCTTTTGGTTTTGTAATGGTTTTGTAATGGTCTCCATTAGATGAATGCAAAAGAAAAGATCAACTCTCTCTCTCTCTCTCTCTCTCTCTCTCTCTCTCTCTCCCC
>NW_021319138.1:0-8356 GCF_001605985.2 Dendrobium catenatum | reverse complement strand
CTCTCTCTCTCTCTCTCTCTCTCTCTCTCTCTCTCTCTCTCTCTCTCTCTCTCCCTCCCTCTTCCCATCTCTAATCAATCAAGGTAACCAAGGTAACCGGTGGCAGGCGTTGGCCACTGATGATCCCGGCGAGGGGGATCCAGCTTCAGCAGCACAAAGGACGGCTCCTACATCTAGATCTCCTGGGATTGTTCTGTTCTCCTCTCTCTCTCTCTCTCTCTCTCTCTCCCTCCCTCTTCCCATCTCTAATCAATCAAGGTAACCAAGGTAACCGGTGGCAGGCGTTGGCCACTGATGATCCCGGCGAGGGGGATCCAGCTTCAGCAGCACAAAGGACGGCTCCTACATCTAGATCTCCTGGGATTGTTCTGTTCTCGGCCGCTCCCACCAAAGGAGCTGCTCTATGCGATGTCTGGGTGGAAAAAGGTTTCTGATCTACGGTGGCGGCCAGATCTGGCAAAGAAAACTTTCTAGCACCGATTAAGGTTTGTTCTCGCTTGGTTCAGTGGAAATGACCTTGTGTGATGCAAGGAGAATACCCAAGGGGCGGGTAAGGCGGCAAATCTTAAAGGTATGTTGGATGCCGTTGAGAAGGAACGGGGAATGAAGGTTTCCAAGCCGGCGGCTGTGCGTGAGTTGATTATGAGCTCCATCAATATCTCCACTCCGGTTACATGTATGCTTGGGGGAGGACCGGCCGAGGCCATTGAAAAGGGGGAGGCGTGTTGGACGTCCAGCCAACATGCCATGGAGGATGATGTTCGCCTGAAGGAGGAGGCTCAATCTGATGAGCACCAGGAGATGAACTTGGTCAGGGCTACTGAGTCCGACCAAGAGGCTTCCCTTGTGAATGATAGGGATGACTCGGGGCGGGATTCTACCGCACCTTCCAGCATGAAAGATGACCAGGAGGAGGACACCGTCCAGCACCCTGCTATGGTTCGGCTTGCTACCAGCTTGGACGAAGCAATGGGATCGGAACGCCCAGGAGATCGGGACTTCCAGGTAAGTCCAGAAATTGTTGCCAGCTCGTATGGAGCTAGGTTGTCGATGACATGGATGCTGCCATGGTGGAAATTGATTCTGATAGCAATAGGTGTGAACCGCCTATGATTACAGCCATGCCCATGCAAATTGCTACAGGATCATGCACTCAAGGTGCTTGTGGAAATGGCTCCAAGACCCCATATGCAGTTTTGCCAAACCCGCAGCCTACCAAGGCCGTTCCCCCACTGCCATTTGATCGTCTGCACAGTCCCTTTGCGTGGAACAAGATTCATAACGTGCCCCTTGAGAGGATGTCTCGGGAGCATTTCTTTGCGAAGGATGGGACTACCATCGAACTTGAGCTCAACTCAGTCAAGGATAACATTGCCAAGCTTGACATGGCTATTGTGGCTAAGCTCATGGGAAGGCGCATTTCTTTCCCCTTCATTCTTCAGGAGCTTAAACGGAGATGGTTTCACTTTGGTGAATTTGAGATCATTACTATGGGCCCAAACACGTTCATGACTTTCGCAAAGTCGTTTGCAACTAATCTCCTCATGACCAGGGGCAATCCAAGGTACTCCAATGAATTCACTTTACGAAACCCCATCAACTTAGAAATCATTCTTTTCTTCCATCTCTGGCATCTCCTACTGAACAAAATGGCAGACTTCCCACAGTTTATTTTTTGTCCAGTCCACGAGCAATAATCATTTAAGATATTCATAATCTGATTGGCACTTCCCCGGCAAGCCTCTGCAAAAACTAAGATGTCATCCGCATAAAGCAGATGCGAAATCTTCTCAGCATTCTTGGTCACCTGGATCCCAAGATGTCCTCCTCCCTGCCTCAAAGCCTTCGTTAGAAGCTCAGAGCATAAAATGAACAAATACGGCGATAAGGGGCACCCCTGTCTTAGCCCACTCCTAGCATAGATCCATGGAGTTCTATTCCCATTCATAATAAGGGAAAACTTGGGATTGAAAACACATTGCATCACCCACTGAGTGAATCTCTCCGAAAAACCCATACACTTTGATGTAGACAAAGGGGGGGCTCAACACAAGTCCAAAATAATTCAGATTTTTGCTTCCCTTGAGTCTACTAGCTCAATCCAATTGAGCTAGAATTTTAGCTCATTTATGAGCTAGGCTTTAGTTCATTTATTGAACTAGAGGTCAGCTCATTATTAGCTAGGAATTTTAGCTCATAGTTATCTTTATAATTAATGTAATTTTATGCTTTTTATGTTTTCTTTTATGTTTGTCTCTTGGAATTCCAAACCGGCCTTTGGAATTCCAAGATTTCATTTTCATTGGTGGCTCCTTGAATTCCACCATTGCTTTTTAGCTTTATGGGTATGCCCCTTGGGATCTCACAGCTGGCTCCATGTTCCGTGTCCGCCCTTCGGTTCCCGTGGCTGTGGCTCTCAGTCCGTGCTGTTTCCTTCGTCTTCCGTGGCCATCTCCTTGGTTCCTAGTTTGGGTGTAAACCGAGAGCTTGGGTGAAGTTTTCTATGTGTTTTAAATGCTTTAAATTAAGTGTGTGTCCTTTTGTATTCCCCTTTCATACCTATAAATATGGGGGGTTATGTAATGTTTGAAGTTAGTTGAATGATATTTGATTTTTGGAAAATCAGTTTACCTGCGGGTTGCCCGAAAATCCTGCGGGCTCTTTCCAACCTTCTTTTCTCATCCCCTCCGGAAATCCTGCGGGCTCTTTCCACCCTTTCTTCTCGGGCTTCTAATCTCTTTCGTCTCTCCGCAAGTGCCACTCCACCTGTATCCTTCTTCTATAAGTGCAGCAACTTTAGGGTGTATGTCGTGTTGTTTGCAAGTCGTCGTCATAGTTTTGGTTATTTGGTTTTAAAATTTGAAATGTAAGAGTTTGTTCTTCCCTATTTTCATCCTTTTTCTCAGTTTCGTCGTTAGAAGTTCGTCGTTGTCGTCTTTGTGGGTATAGACTCCCTAGATCTCTTGCCCGTATCAATAACAAGATTATGCCAATTTCTTCAACAAATGCTTCAAATCAACTTTAATACCAATTGATGGGGCAAGAGATCTAGGGAGCCTATACCCCTCGCCCACAAAGACGACAACGACAGACTTCTAACGACGAAAATGAGAAAAAGGACGAAAATAAGGAAGAACAACAATAGGGAAGAGTAAACTCTTATATTTCAAATTTTAAAACCAAATAACAAAAACTATGACGACGACTTGCAAACAACACGACAGACACCCTAAAGTTGCTGCACTTAGAGAAGAAGGATAAAGGTGGAGTGGCACTTGCGGAGATACGAAAGAGATTAGAAGCCCGAGAAGAAAAGATGGAAAGAGCCCGCAGGATTTCCAGAGGGGATGAGAAAAGAAGGTTGTAAAGAGCCCGCAGGATTTTCGAGCAACCCGCAGGTTAACTGATTTTCCAAAAATCAAATATCATTCAACTAACTCAAACATTACATAACCCCTCATATTTATAGGTATGAAAGGGGAATACAAAAGGACAGAAACACTTAATTTAAAGCATTTAATACACATCGAAAACTTTCCCCCAAGCTCTCGGTTTACACCCAAACCAGGAACCAAGGAGACGGTCATGGAAGACGAAGGAAACCACACGGACCGAGAGCCACAGCCACGGGAACCGAAGGGCGGACACGAAACAAGGAGCCAGCAGTGAGATCCCAAGGGGCATACACATAAAACTAAAAAGCAATGATGGAATTCAAGGAGCCACCAATGAAAAAGAAATCTTGGAATTCCAAAGGCCGGTTTGGAATTCCAAGAGACAAACATAAAAGAAAATATAAAAAACATAAAATTACATTAATTATAAATGTAACTATGAGCTAAAATTCCTAGCTAATAATGAGCTAACCTCTAGTTCAATAAATGAACTAAAGCCTAGCTCATAAATGAGCTAAAATTCTAGCTCAATTGGATTGAGCTAGTAGACTCAACGGAAGCAAAAATCTGAATTTTTTGGACTTGTGTTGACCTCCCCTTTGTCTACATCACACTTCATCACAGCTTGCAACGTCTCCCATGACATACAATCGTATGCCTTCTCCATATCCACCTTGAGAGCCATCATCCCAGCTTTCTGAAGAGAATTCTGAAATTTTCACATAACTTCTTGAGCAACCAACCCGTGGCTAGAGATGGATCTACCTGGTACAAAAAACCCCTGCTATTCACTAACAATCTTCTCCAGAACTGGCTTCATCCGATTGATCAAGATCTTGGCAACAATCTTGTAAAAAGATTGGCATAGGCTTATAGGCCTATACGTGGATGGCAAATCAGCATTATCCATCTTAGGAATTAAAATCACCATAGTGTCCTTCTAGCTTTCACTCATGGAGTTAGAGTTAAAGAAATGTAAAATAGCATGAAATACATCTTTTTTAATAATTTTCCAATAGAATTTTAAAAAAGAAGATGTAATACCATCAGCCCCCGGTGCTCTGTTCTTTCCCATAGAGAATACAACATTCTGGATCTCTTGCTCAATGATGTTAGCCTCCCAGCCTTCAATCATAAGATCAGGAACTTTGTCATTGGTCTGAAAAACCGGCCAATTATCCATGCAAACTTGTCTGTCTCTCCATTTGCTCATAAAGAAATTCATGAATTCATCTTGAATAGCTTTCGGTTCAACAACACGATCCCCATTTGAATTCAGAACTTCTCCAATCCTGTTGCCACGCCTACGCGCCGATGCCGTAGCTTGGAAGAAATGTGAATTGGCATCACCCTCCTCAATCCACCTAGTTTTTTGCCCGTTGTCTCCACCAAGTAGCAATACGCGCCAAAGTAGAATTCAATTCAACTGCCTTCCTCCTCATCTCCTGTTCCTGTTCTTCAGTGAGCTCCCTATCACTGCTTTCAATAACCTGAAGCTCCTCCATGCGTGCCTAAAGTAAATTTTTTAGCTCTCCCAATTCCTTCAATCGGTTACGGCTCCAAAAAAATAGAGCCCTCAAAGTTCTATGGCATTTCCCATTCAATACATCCGCAGGTAGCCCATAGTCTTGCTTAGTCCAATTCTTCCACACAATCTTCCAAGTAACCGGATACGACATCCAAATGTCTTCAAATCTGAGCCACCTACCTTCAGGTTTCTGCAAAGTAGGAGCTAAGAAAAGAAGCAACGGATAGTGGTCAGATGCCAATCTAACCAGATGCTTAACAGTAACCAGAGGAGCAAGTCGAAGACCCTCCGAATTCATCAAGATTCTGTCAAGCCTGACCCAGATTTTGCTATTCCCAGTCTTATTATTAGACCAGGTGTATCTCGGCCCCAAAATTACTAGATCATGCAGGTCATTATCAACTAGAAAAGCAGACATTTCTTGAGCTCCCACCGTATACTTGTATTTCTGTCCACCCTTCTTTTCACTCTGATCCAAGCAACAATTAAAGTCCCCTCCTACAATCACAGGGAGGTTCCCATTAATAAAGTTGCCAATCACATTCCAAAGACTACGGCACGCATGGTAATCCTTCTTGGCATACACCACTGCCACAATCCATTCCTGTAGGTTAGGTAACAACACCTTACCAATCAACACTTGCTCATCAGTAGCCATGACCTCAAATTTCATAACATCCTTCTTCCACAGGGCAAGCAATCCACCTGAATTACCAACAGCTGGACAATGAAGATAATCCCAATCTCCACCAACCAACCTATTAACATCCATCCGACCAAAACTAATCCAATAAAACAAACCTCATCATTCCCAATGAGGCTCCGCAAGTAATGCCCAGTTTGTTTCTTCTAAGCACCCCTATGATTCCAAATAATGATGGAAGACATTAAGCAACAAAAGGGGAAGCGTCCCCGCCGCCTAGATCCTCCACCATAACCGAGCTAGTAGCTTCCATCATCTCCTTTTTTCTTTTCCAGGGAACCTCCAGAATAGGTCCCAATTGGTTAAGCTCCTTCAGAGCATTGGCTCTATTAGCCATTCTTATTCCAACCGTGAATGGCAACCGCTGTTTCAACCCCATCCTGATCTAATTCTGAGTGGGCTTCACCATACTATCAGGCACTTGAACCTTGTTCAAGTCCACTTGCTTAGGAAAATTTTCTATCCTTATCAATGGGAGGTTAACTGAGAAGATTAATGCAAAGTGTGGATTCCGTCAAGGGTGTCCTTTGTCACCTTACCTGTTCATCTTATGTGCAAAGCTGTTGTCGGCACACTTTCATCAAAATTTCATGGAGCTGGGAGTGCCAATCAGTGCTGGGGGACCTTCTGTCTCCCACCTCCTTTATGCTGACGATATTCTCTTTTTTGCAGGTGCTTCAATCCCCAATGTTAAGAAGATCAATGCTATTCTTGAAGACTATTGTAGCTGGACTGGACAGAGAGTCAACAATGGCAAATCTGCCATTCTTTTTAGCAAGAGGACTTCATCCACTACTAGATCTCGGTTAGCTAAGATGATTGGCTGCTGTAAAGTTGCTGAGATGGAGTACTTGGGTGTCAAATTGGCGCTGAGGAGGCTTTCTAGGAAGGATTTCACTCCACTGATTCAGAAGGCCAGAGCTTGTACGTTGTCCTGGGGAATCCGTCATTTGTCTTTGGCTGGACAGGTTACATTGATTAATTCAGTTTTATTACCTTTATCAGTGTATATGGTGACACATACTGGTGTGCAGAGAGCTGTTCTTAATGATATTGAGAAGATTTGTCACAGCTTTTTTTGGGATAGACATGCTACACATAAAAGCATGCACTATACTTCATGGGAGAGCATGGTACGTCCAAGATGCAAGGGTGGCCTTGGTTTTCATACTGGTGACAACTGGGTTGGACCATTGAGAGCTCGCATTACTTGGGAGTTTATTTGCAAACCATTGGAGCTTTTCCAGAAATATATGAGGCATAAATATGGGGATAATCCGTGGCATTATGATGGGAGGAAGGGGAGCTCTATCTGCTGGAAGATTATCTGTGAAGGAGCCCGTAGTTTGAGCAGCTCGATTCGTTGGAAGATTTATGTGGAAGGAAGATTGATGTGTTGAATGATGTGTGGATTTGGGATAGGACTTTATCTAGATGGCCTACATTTTGTGATATCAATTCTATTGAAAATCTGATGGTGTCAGATTTTATTCTTAAAGGAATTGGATGGAATAGGCCAAAACTTCTTCTTTGTTTTGGAGAATTGCTGGTGGACATAATCTGTGGAATTTCGATTGAAAATGGGTTGTCTACTTATTCTATTGAAATGGTGAAGAGCCCACTTGGTTCAACAATTTCTACTATGGTTTATAATAGTTGTTTCATGGAAGATGATGATCCTATTTGTCTTATTTTTAAAATCAGGATGAGGCCTAGGAAGAAATTGTTTTGGTGGAGATTATATAAAGACAATATCCCAACTAATGGTTGGCTTTGTAGACGGTGTCTTTCTGCTGATTCTTCTTGCCCTTTGGGATGTGGTGAGGTGGAGGACATAAATCATATTACATGTAATTGCAAGAAGCTCCGGGATGTCCTAACTGTTCTGGAAAACTGGGGATTGGTGGTTCCTCGGTTTTGTTCATTTGATGAGCTATGGGATTCCATTGGGAAGTTTGCTGATATGAGGTAAAGTTGGGTGCCGATGTATTGTGTAGCTGTTCATTAGAATTGGGATAACAGGAATTCTCTGTTAAGCATGGTAAAGGTGGCTGTTCTCCTGCATACTTGGCTGCTAATATGTTGGAGGTCTTGGATCAAAGTTGTTTTTCATTTCATCTGGAGCAACGGGATACCTTTCAATCCGTTGGATTGTCTACTCTGTATTCTTGGTGTCCCCCCCCCCCCTACAGGTTGGCTGAAAATTAACTTGGATGGAGCTTTGCATCGATCGAATGCAGGGTATTGGAATTGTTATAAGAGATTGTGAAGGGAAGCTGATTGCTGCGGCTGGTTGGTGTGTAACACATTGGGACAGCACACAAGTGGAATTGTTGGCTTTTAAGTATATTGACAAACTTCATTATGATTGGATGTTTGATTTTTATGGAGTCATTATAGACGGAGATAATGCAGGCGTGATCAAGTATATGCAGAATTTCTTGTATAGGGATAAATGGAAGCTGTAAGTGATGGATTGCATGGATATGGAGTGGCTTAAGCTGTTCCAAAAGGTCTAATTTGTTCATACTTATAGAAAGTTCAATAGAGCAGCCCACTTTTGTGCACAGAGGGCAGTGGATAGTTATTTTTCTTGGGATATAGGAGATAGAGATATTCCTCAAAGAGTTTTTGGAAATCCTTGAGGAAGATAGTTACTTTTCTTTTTCTAGAATGTCGTATGGCCATTAGTTTTTATTTGATAGTTTGTAATAGCTTTTTATAGATGAA